>NW_021166834.1:135000-242985 GCF_900634415.1 Cottoperca gobio | reverse complement strand
GCTTTCATGAAGAATGACTCTGCTGATATTTTTCTCGATTAATTGATAATGTTTTTGTCTATATAGTGAGAGAAGATAATTTTCCACGGCCCTGAGTGGTGTCTTTAAAAGGTTGTAGGTGAAAGAGACTTAAAATGGAATGTATTAATATAATCATTATTACAATTTAAATCTCCCTTAACACTAGATCCTAACGCTCCGAAAGGGCCTGAAGATGAGGTGAGAATAATGCAGGTGTTGCCTGAGGCCTCCTGTCGCTTCAGTTTTTAATGCACTTCTGAGGAGCATGCAGTATTAACACCACTGAACCTCTTCGGGCCCCCGAGGGCTTCGACTGGCTGCTTATCAGCCTGGAGCAAAACATGGAAGCTGCCAAAAACAATCATTTGAGTTTGCTCGTTTGTGGAAGACCTGGAGAACAGAAGGGTCCGATCTAAATTCTCTTCTGTGTGAATGACACAGGTGGGAAAAGGATTTTCCAGGTTTATCTTTCTAAGTTCATATTTAATTTCAATTTTGTGTGTGTGTGTGTGTGTAGGTGTGTGTGTGTGGGTGTGTGTGTGTGTGTGTGTGTGTGTAAGTGTGTGTGTGTGTGTGTGTGTGTAGGTTGTGTGTGTGTGTTTGTGTAGGTGTGTGTGTGTGTGTGTGTAGGTGTGTGTGTGTGTGTGTTGTGTAGGTGTGTGGTGTGTGTGTTGTAGGTGTGTGTGTGTGGTGTGTGTGTGTGTGTGTGTAGGTGTGTGTGGTTGTGTGTGTGTGTGTGTGTGTGTGTGTGTGTGCGTGTGTGTGTGTGTGTAGGTGTGTGTTGTGTGTGTGTAGGTGTGTGTGTGTGTGTGTGTTTGTGTAGGTGTGTGTAAGTGTGTGTGTGTGTGTGTGTGTGTTGTGTATATTAATATTGTAGAGGAAACTATGGTACCATTCATCAGTGCCAGTTGGTCCAGTTACTTTCTGTAGATGTCATCGTGTTATTCTGCTGGAGGCTGAAAGTCACAGAGGACTCAACACAAACACACTTCTCCTGCTTATCATTGTGTGTGTGTGTGTGTGTGTGTGTGTGTGTGTGTGTGTGTGTGTGTGTGTGTGTGTGTGTGTATGTGTGTGAGTGTGTATTTTGCGAATGTGGCCTCAAGCTACATCTTCTAAAGGTGACGGAGGTTCACTTGGTGTGGATCATTTGGGTGTCCATTGTTCGCCCAGCTGGACTGTTTCTCACAGTCTTCTGTAGCAGAAAGCTTAAAGTAATGAAGACATGATCCGGTGTTATATGATTGTATATTAAAGAAGCGGCAGCAGTGACTGGATGTAGCTTCAGCAGAGAAACTCACTTAAAGCAGCTTTGACACGGCGCCCTGTGAAACCGTGAGACACTGTAACTCAACTCTTTCTGAATAAATGACTGTATCATGTAAATGTATTATAATAGCAGACTTTACATACACTGGCTGAAACTGCCCAGCGTGTCGAGTTCAGGAAAAGTGTCCAGAAGAAGAGCAGGACGGTGTTGAACCTGCACATGTTCATGGAGCAGCTGCAGGCCGGAGCTCCTCTCACATTAAACACACTTTTATATTCTTTTATCTCCATTACACCTGATAACTTTCTTCCTCAAAACAGAAACTTTTTACACAAATAAGGCAAATACACCTCATTTAGATAAAGCTAAATCAAACTGTCCACGTAAACTGTAAACGTTGTATTTGTGTCTTCTTCTGCTGAGCACATGAGAGAAGACAGTGGGAGTAACGCTGACACTCAAACACAAAGTCATGTATATTTATGTGGACCGGATTCACACTGTTACACTTCAATACGCCTTTGAAATCTCTTCTTCTCATACATATAAATACAATCCTCTCCCCTTCTTAAAAATACATGAATACAATTCACATGTTCTTGTGGAGCTACTGATATCATCTTCTCAATTCAATCAATGCTGTCGCACTAAAAGAGACGACGCTTTAAGATGACCTAATGAATTGCTCTCTGTGGCCCCGTCGCTGCATGTTGTCCCCTCTCTGTCTATCTTCAGCTGTTTTTTATATATATTTTTAAAAAGCCCCATAAAGCTTCTAACAAAGGAAATGATTCTGGTCTTCAGAACAGGTGAAGGGTTTATAACCTGGTCCCATGCAGCGCTCAGGTTGAAAGATTCCAGATGTTTTTGCAGCAAGTACATAAGAAACACAGCACAGACCTCCAGAAGGTTCTTGTCTAAAGCTAATAGGATCTGTTGTTGAGCAACAATATCATTATAATCTTATCTTTAATAAATTTCTTTAATCTTTCATGTGTAACGGTTGCAGATACAGGTAGGACGCAAAGCTTTCGTCTTTTATTACATGAGTGCAAAATGCATGAATGTTTTTGTTTAGTTTTTTATGCTTTTGCTTAATTTACCTTTTACCTGTAAATCAAAATGTCTCATATGTCCTGCCGTAACTGCAATATTTATTTATACTCGTCCTCCTTTCCTCCCTCTGTCCTACACACAGAAACACACACACTCACACACAAACACAGTTAGTGTGAGAGTGTGACACCCTCTCATATGTAGCCAAGGTGAGAGAGGGCATTCAGTGTGTGTAGGTCCGCATGTGTGTGTGTGTGGTGTGTGTGTGTGTGTGTGTGTGTGTGTGTGTGTGTGTGTGTGTTTGTGTGTGATTAATGAGGTCTGTAATGGATTCTGATGACCTCATGGGATTTGAAGAGGAGATGATAAGCAATCAAACACACACACACACACACACACACACACACACACACACACACACACACACACACACACACACACACACACACACACGTTAATTCAGTCTGAACGTGAGGCTAATTTTAGATGTGGTCTTGCATTACCAAATCAGTGGAAAGATGGGATTGGATGCAGACCTTGTTGCGTTCATGAGTTTGCTCCGGACGCTGGAAACTAAAGTGAATTAGTTTTTTGAGGCAGGCAACGATCTAAATTAAAGTAGTCACAATGTCTTCACACAGTCTATGTGAACCAAACTGTGAATCAGTTTTCATTGCTTTTACACAACATGCATTTACTGACCATGGTTTGCACAATTCATGAACTATTTTCTCATTTGAAACACATGCAACACATGCAACACATGCAACACATGCAACACATGCACACATGCAACACATACACCACATGCAACACATGCAAACACATACACCACATGCAACACATGCAACACATACACCACATGCAACACATACACCACATGTAACACATGCAACACATGCAACACATGCAACACATACAACCACATACACCACATGTAACACATGCAACACATACACCACATGTAACACATGCAACACATACACCACATGTAACACATGCAACACATGCAACACATGCAACACATACACCACATGCAACACATGCAACACATACAACACATGCAACACATGCAATACATACAACACATGCAACACATGCAACACATGCAACACATGCAACACATGCAACACATGCAACACATGAAACGCATGCAACGATGCACACATGCAACACATGCAACACATGCAACACCACATGCAACACACAACACATGCAACACATGCAACACATACACCACATGCAACACATGCAACACATACACCAACACAACACATGCAACACATACACCACATGCAACACATGCAACACATGCAACACGTGCAACACATGCAACACGTGCAACACATGCAACACATGCAACAAATGCAACACATACACCACATGTAACACATGCAACACATGCAACACATACACCACATGTAACACATGCAACACATACACCACATGTAACACATGCAACACATGCAACACATACAACACATGTAACACATGCAACACATGCACCACATGTAACACATGCAACACATGCAACACATGCAACACATACAACACATACAACACATGCAACAAACTGCGAACAAACAAGAACAGGGGGGAAAGGGGGGGGGGAACAGGGGGGGAAAAAAAGGGGGGGCGTGTTCTACACGTGCTGAGAGCAGGGGGAGGGGCAGGGGGGGGGGGAGGCAGGAGGAACGCGCGTGTGCGAGGTTAAAAACCAGTAGCGGTGCGTATGGAAAAAGTAAGGAGGCGGGGAGCCCAAATACAAACACCACTGCAACACATACAACACATGCAACACATGAAACACATGCAACCATGCAAGCAACACAGACAGGCGCGTGGGGAAATAAAAGTGTTAGTCGCAGCGCTACACGTTTCATTATGAAACTTTAATACCGCCAGTTGTTCAGTTCTCAGATATCAGAGCTTCCTTGAACGCAACACGTTCGACCCTAAAAGAAGAGCCCTGAAGTCTCTGCTCCACACTTCATTAAAACAGAATGAAAGAATGATTAAACAATATGAAGAGTATGTTGATGAACTAAAACCAAAAATGGCAGAATGTTAATTTTAGAAGTATTACTTCCTTTAGTAAAAGACATTTGATTGGTTAGAAGGAGACTTGCTCTGTTGTCTCACCTGGAACATGATCCTGTACTGCTCCTCTGGACGTTTGACCACGCACATGTTGCAGCCCATGATGACGTCCGACACGTCCTCTGATCTGTGTCTCTGTCCCGTCTCTGCGCTCAGATAACGACTGAAACTCCGTCTCGATAATCCAGCTCGTCCGTCTGACCTCCAACATCCAAATGTGTCTCGAGTGTGTCGTCTCCTTCGTTCGTTCCCTTTTTCAAAGCTTAGATAAACAGATTTCAGACAATCATCGTGTCGATGACATTTGATATCCCCGCTGATAAAGATCCTTCATGTAGAAGGAGTCATGCTTGTACTTTCTAAACATTGGCCATAAATCCTCCGAGAAATCGGTCCAAGCTTCCCGTAAAGAAGCTCCGGGCAGATCCAAACGTCTTCTGCTGATTATCTGCGTAGCTTTTCTGCAAAAATGCACAAAGGTTGAGTTCTGTCAAAAATAATGATAATCCCAAATGTGCTTCATGAAGTGTATTAAATATCCTTTATGAGTCAAACTTATGTCTCTGTTTAGAAAAGTGTCACTTCTGATAACCCCCCCGCTGAGCTGAGCTCACTTCCTGTTGTCTCGTCTCCTCTGAAGATGAAAGCTGAACCCACCTCTGTGTTTGTTAGTATTTTGCATCGCAGGCAAAGCAAAGATGAAACAGACAACAAAGGGACGAGGACACTTTTCAGCTTCTTCTTGTTGCTGTTTCTTTCCTAAAGAAGACGGCTGCTCACAGTAAACACCTTTTATCTGCCGTCCCGCGGGCGGCGAGGAGGCGAGACACTGTGTCTTCTCATCATGGGGAAAAATTAATTTTCATTCATGCGTCGCAGATTGTTTCAGCCCTGCAGGGGACGAAGAGGGGGAGGGGGACGAAGAGGCAACAGCTCTTCAGTTTGTGCTTCAATCTGTTGAAATGTAGAAAGTATTCAGTTGGTTTGAGTTTGAAGGCTCCTGGAGTCTCTGGAGTCTCTGGAGTCTCTGAAGGCGTGTGTGCTTCCTCAATGTGCCACTTTGTGTGTTTGATGAAGTTTAACCTTCACACTGTTTCACGCTGACCGTTGGTCCTTTGTGTATGTGTGTGAGTGTGTGTGTGTGTTGTGTGTGTACATAGTCCTACCAGTGGGGCTGACTGTCACACAAAAAAAACGACGTTATGAGGCGTCGAACAGTTTGTTGGAAGTTTGGACAAAGAAAAGTATTAAAAAAAAGATGAAAGCTTGTGATGGATAAAACACATTAATGTTGGTGCTTTTCAAAATGACAAACGACTTCCTGCAGCTCGAACGGCCGAAGGTGGAAGAGAAGATGAATAAAAGGAAACTGTAAAAATGTTTCCAATAAAAGTGACACTTACTAAGTCACAGATACAAAATAAATCATGTTTTATATGGATTCTATGTGTATTATTTCTATTTGAGTAGCATCTTCCTGCAAACTGCAAGGAAAATGACAAAAAGAAATATATTCTTTAATTTCCCTGACTGCTGAGATCTCCTCAGTCTGGATCAGAGTAACACCTCCTCTTATACAACAACTTTATTCTTAAGTAAAAGCTGTAACGTCTCACTTATCTTTACAAAACACTTCAACGTTAAATATCTTCAGCCAAATGTTTAGTTTTCTGTCTCCTGTGGTTTGTTTGAAGCCACAGTGGAAACGAGGCCAGTGACGATTAAAAAGACATGAAGAAGAAAAACAACTTCCTTTCTCCAGCAGATAAACAGCTGATTAAGATCTGAAATATTAAATATTAGTAACTAATCTTCAATAGTGACTCCGAGCAGGGAGAGGACACGCTGTGAATGGATCATCTGAAAGCAGCAGCTCAGATACAAACACGCTCTTCTTTTAAGATCCTGATCTCGTCTTTGTTTCTGGCACCAGTGTGAACAGTGTCGTGTACTGATGGTGCGTTTGAGGGCTCGATTATTATTGTTTGTTTGTGCTTTGAAGTGGTAGAAAAAGTGTCTTTTGAAAATAATAGAAAATCATACAAAAGTAAAAAGCTTTTTATAATCTGAACTCAGCTTGTGTTTCCTGAACTGAACACATTAGTTTAAAACTGTATTCTGTCATCATTTGTGCTTAGAAAGACATTTCCTAACTAACCTGCTCATCGATTAAACTCTGAGCGGCTGGAGTTTTCCATTTGTGCTTTGTGTTTTCGTCAATTCTTTGTATTTTGTTAGCACCTAAATGTTCCGTCTTTAGGACAAAACTCTATTTGTGTTTAGAGAACAGGACACGAGTGAGATCTTTAGTCCATGTGGTGTTTGTGCTTTGAGAATCTGCTCTCAGTCTGTGCATTGATCACGTGTCTGTGTGTCCTTCGTCTTTGAGTTGTCACCACAGGATTTTAAAAAGAGGTTTTGTGCAGGAAACGTGTTGTTTCTGCTCTTCTATGTTGACTTGATGTCTTTTCCATCCAAATGTGTAAAGACGTGGGTTTTGTTCTACCGCCCCCGCTCCAGCATGTCTTTACTACTTTTCCCTTCTTATCTAAAAGCTGTTCATCTGGCCTCTCGTGTGTTTTTACATTTGAAAGCACTCACGTGTTGCTATTTGATCATAAACTCAGACGTATTTCTTGTTGCTTATCAGATAAATCTCTGAGCTCCACGTTTATCTGATATTTTGATGTCGTGCATTTACTGTCGCTCCACAGAGACACTAAGATATAAAACATGTGAAAGGTGTAAATCACTGCTGTTTAGTCACTGATTCCCTTCTTATAAGTGAGGTTGAGGCTTTGCAGAGTACAGGGTCCCCCCTCTGGTTTTATGAGCCACAGACGCTCCTTGAGATGGAATTCTCCTGCAGAAAGGTGACAGCAGCACATGCAGCCTGTGCTCACTGTATTACCTGCTGCTGCTGTCACTGAACATGACTTATCTGCTTTTATTAGACTCTCTGCAGCTGTTATCTGTCATCACCTGCTTCAGACGCCACGCGAATGGGAAAAGGGGCGAAATATAAAAAGGTGCACGCAGAGAAAAACAAATGTTTCCAAAGAAAGACTAGAAAAGAAGGTGAAGAGAAACAGAAAGGTTAAAGAGGGAACAAATGAAGAGTTTAAATGTAAAATAAGAGAGGTTTCCTTGCAGCCGGATGGATCATATTTGACTCACGATGGAAGTTTCTGGTCTGCTTGACTTGCAGATGGTCTCTTCTTCTATCATAGAATATCTTGTTGGCCAGTAAAGACTCAAAAATAGTGAATTTGGCAACAACACACCGGTTTCCTGAGGAAATATCTCCTCAAACTCTATCAATTCAATGAATGTGTTTGTGGCTCTCACATTGAATTCCAAGTGTCTTTACATCTTTTGCTCAACAGAAAATAATTTAATTCCCAAACTCTTCAATCTCCAAACTCCTCCTTCAGGACGGATAATCCAGAGCGGTGAAGACGATTCAGAAGATTTCAGCGTGAAACAGTCGCTCTGCGTCTGCGATGAAGCTCACTTTACACTCCATGTAAATCCCACAAACCCTCCTGCTCCTCTCCCAGGAGTGGCAGATCTTCTTGTTTTCTAAGAAGAACTAGATCCTCGGAGCGTCGGCCTTTTCTCTCTCTCTCGCTCTTCATCCCTCGATGTCCTCTGCTGCTCCGGCATTTCTCCACAAAGGTTAAATCCGGCTTAGTTTCGCTCCTGGACACACGGACATAGAAACACAGAGAGAGATTGTTACTGGTTTTACACTCTGATAGGATGAAGGACATGAACACAGGCTTGTTAGTTGTGCATGATTTCAGAATGTCCATGTTTGCGCTCGAGGTGTGTTCGAGCGCCTCTCCATTTAAAGAAAGAAGTTCAACAAGCTAAACTCTGATCGCACAAGCCGGACTTTGTTGTCTGGCAACAAGAATCTTTTGGCTTTTACTCAAATTTCACAGATTTTCACCCCAACAGCTGTTCGTCAGTGGCGATGTTCCCAAACACAAAATCTCCATTTCATCAAGTAGCTCTCTCGATAATCACATTCAAACATTTATTTCTTACAAGTGAAAGAATCTGCCAGCGGAGAGAACACGTTTCTGATGAAACAACCAGTGGATTAATTAATTAACAGGACAATAAAGCAGATAAAACATAATTATTCTTCACTAAACTCTGTTAAATTCTTTCTTTTGCAAATTACCGGTTAGTTTTTAGGTAATTCTAGTCATTAAGAATTATTCAAACGAAACAAAACTCCCTCTGTGGTTGAACTAGTTTACATTTAAGCCACAAAGGTTAGGAACCACTGGTTAATACGTTACACACCGAACACACATAGTTCCAGTTTCCAGAAGATTTACTGCTTTTCTTTGTCCTTTCAAAAACCGGTAAATAAAATATTATTGAGTTTTGGACTGAAATACATCACTTAATCAGCAAATCTGACTGTTTTATAAACATATTTCGATTAATCAAGAAAATAATCTGCAGATTAATTTAATAAAGAAAGAAAAACTTGTTATTTTCCAGATATTAGTTTGTGTCTCAGACAGAATAACGCCGGTCGCTTCACAGATTACAAAATACAAAAAATCAAACTGTATCAGAAACAAGTTCAAATGTTCGTACTGCAGTTGGACATTTTTTACATTCTTTTAAATAGTTTTAAAGAAAATAACTCTTTAAATGTACACGTGATAGAAGTACAAATATAAACTCCAGACCTGTCCGCCTTCCTGTTGCTGCTGGTAAAATAAATCAGCTGATGTGATTTTAAATATCTTCCAAAGATCCCCAAGTTGCACGTTTCCAGATGTTTTAGGAACCATCCACTCCTTGATTTCTCCAGGGGAATCTGCCTCCTCCTCCCACAGCAGAAGGTGATCCTTGTCTGGGCAAAGCTTCCTCACCGGCGTCCCTCCTCCTCCTCCTCCTCCTCTGCTTTCCTTCCCTTCTTCAGAATAATGACTCAGATCCAGTGTTTGAGCAGCGCTGGCTCTTCACAGATGTGTGATGGGACGGTGAGACGAGCTGGCGACGGATCAGGAATCAGCAGACAGATCTGCAGCGCTCTGCTCGCTGCTCTCTCTTCTTCTGCAGCATCCTCCGGCACTGGAACAGCAGCAGCCTCCGCGGCAGCACAGCCAGCCAATAACCTGCAGCCGGCAATTAATTTTCCTCTCTTCGATGGATCCCCCCCCCCCTCCTCCTCCTCCTCTCCCTCCTCCTCCTCTGCTTCTCCCTCCCACCTGCTCTGTAGCCCTGCTCGTCCCCTCCTTCCTTCCTTTTGCTCCTTTCTTCTTGTCCTTTACCTGCTCAACCATCTCTCAAATGTTCACGTGTAAACATGTTTTGGTTTCCACACCCAGCAGACTGTGTACATCTGCATGTCACAGTTGTCAGCAGGATTCCTCTCATCTGCAAAATGTCAACTTTAACAGTTTAAACCAGCGTGAATGTTTGAGTTGATGTGCTTCTCCCTCCCGCAGAGGAAGGTGAACATGTCACCGTTACACTCAAGGGAGACAAGAAATGTGCAGAAGTGGAGTGGAGACGACAACATGCATGTGTCTTCTCTTCGTGAGGCCTCCCCTCTGTTACTCTG
Organism: Cottoperca gobio; assembly: GCF_900634415.1. Taxonomy (NCBI): domain Eukaryota; kingdom Metazoa; phylum Chordata; class Actinopteri; order Perciformes; family Bovichtidae; genus Cottoperca; species Cottoperca gobio. Next base: position 232,942 of record NW_021166834.1, on the reverse strand, counting down.
TTGTTATCCAGCAGCTCTCTGACTGAGCTTCACCACATGTTGGATCTCTTCTCGCGACTGAAGAAACAAGCTAGCATCATGTTCAAACACTTTCCTTTTATTTCATTTCACTGAATTTCTCTTTTTCCTACTGTTTATGGATGTATCTGTCCTGTCATTTTTAATTAAGAGTTCATATCTGTCCACTTACAACAGCGTGTATGCTGCATCAGTTCCATCCACGTTGTTAGCATGTCTGTCAGCGTGTTTGTTTCATGTAGGAAGATGACATCATCCACATTCTTATTCTCACCTACCAGGGTCTGATTGTTGTGTGTTTGTCTAAATAGGTAAATGAGAACAAATCTGAAAAGCTGGCAGAGATTCAGAATCTGAATCAAGTTATATTCTGGTCTGTTTTGTCAACATGACTATAACCTTTAATTCTTTATGTTGTGGTACTGGGTAATATTCCTGCTCCCCAGAAGATGAATCCTCACAAATTGAACCTCAGATCTTTACTTTACACCACCAAAAGCTCAACTTACTTACACCAAGTATAGACATCAAGCAGGTTTCTATGGAATGAATCGATCGTGTTGCTGCTGAAGATGAACCCTTTAGATTTAAAGGACCCCACTGCCTTTGCTCTGGTGCCACAAACTCAGATCAGATACCTTTTGTGTTACTGCACAAGTACAATGTACACGTTTAGAGCAAGCCTGCCGATGACTACATAAGGACAAAGAATATAAGTATAATACTGAGTGTGGAAGCAGCAGGGCTGCATGAGTTATTGCATAAATTAGATTATTGCACTTGGGGGGGGGATTAATAAATAAGGAACAGTCACTGTGGTGAGAATAATTACAATATTGCACTAAAAAGATGAAATGTTTCTGAGTTCAGTGGTGCTGTATCAGAGCAGTCGGCACTGTGACAATACATCGATATCGAGACGAGATACCATCGTAGATTCTGGATATTGTAAATACAGCTTAAGTGTCTTTTCCTGGTTTTAAAGGCTGCATTACAATAAAGTGAAGTCTTTTTTTGAACCTACCAGACTGTTCCGGCTGTTCTATTACGTTTACTCACAAACTAAATATTGTGAAGCTTCAAGGCTTTTTCAGTCTGAAGTCATTAAAGCCGCTCATTTTCTGTCCTGATCTTTTATCTTGTTCTCTCGCTGTTACTAAATGTGTGTGTGTGTGTGTGTGTGTGTGTGTGTGTGTGTGTGTGTGTGTGTGTGTGTGTGTGTGTGTGTGTGTGTGTGTGTGTGTGTGTGTGTGTGTGAGTGTGTGTGCTGTACTGGGAGGATTAAATTAAATTAGATTAAATTAGATTCATATAAATGTCAACAGAGTTCATTTATCAGAAGACAAATTGTTTTTTGAAAACACAGACACGCACACAGAAAACAAACATATTCATGAAATATTTACACATTAACACACGTAAACACAATAAAAATAAAAATAAAAACTGATTTTTATTGACTCGTCCACCAGTCTTGTTGCCATAGGAATAAAATATGGACGACATAATGTTTTGTGAGAGCGGTGAGAGAGAGACACCACTGGGACAAATCAACACTCTGATGCTATTACAGCGCTACAACAGGACACATTGATTTCTAATTAATGTGATTACCAGTTAAAGCCGTTAAGGCAGGAAGTGTCCTTCAGCTGTTGCTTGGCAACTGCAAAAATAGCTTCTGTCCATCACTAGCTAGCTAACAGCTAACAGTTGCTAATGATGGAGTTAGATGGAGTCACGTGCTGTTTGATGACCTTGATCTTGGTCTGACTATAAGATGTTTATTGTTTATATGTTGTACATCCTTTTGCTGCCTGTGCTTATAGCGCACGCTATTTATGCATTTATGGCGTGTCTGACTCCACTTTTCTGGGCGCAAAGGGGTCGTATTTAATCTCTTAATTAATCTCGTGTTTAGGCGTGAAATGAATTATACCAGTCACAGTGTCATCTCACATTCCAGTTGAGCTCCTGCACCTGGCGCTTTGCTAGTTAAATAGCAGATTCAGCTAATTGGAGAATATTAAGGAAATGGATCGTGAGCAAAGTGAAAGCATGCGAGACGCTCAGCCACCGGCGTCTCCCGATCCTCTGTCCCATCAACAGCTCTATGCGTTGCTAGCTTTGTGCTAACTGCTAACTCCGTCCATCTCCCGGCCACCGCACGCTTTACTCCCAGCGAAGCAGCTTCCCGCTCAGGTTAGGGACAGGCTGAGAGTGCGAGTCGTTTTCTCGTATCTGCCACTTTGGATTGCATTAAAACAAACAATCAAAACATGCAGGGATCATGGAGGTATTGACAAATCCTGCTGAGTCAGGCAGCTGTACTTCTTCTCCCTCTGTACTGAGGGCAGACTGGAGCTACAGTGACTCACTATCACCTCTAGAGGAACAAGTGGTATTACAATACTGGATGGAGCGTAGCTAGCTGTTAGCATGCTAACTTCAGTAGATATCTCTGCAACACTACACATAGACGTCTTTGCAGTGGCGTTCCGTGCATTTCACACCTAGGCCTTCAGTGATGTCCTACAGTCCTACCTGAATTATTCCACCTCTTAATACCATCATTATGACGCCATGGCTCTAGAAACTATGCATTTAGACAGAAACGCAGTATAACCGGGCGTTGCATCACCTTAACAACAGAGTTATATTAATATGTACGGAACATTTAGTTGTAAATAGCAGGCATTCCCAGCAGTACAATGTGCAGTGCTTTGGATTGCAGTTGGAAGTGGCAGACAAACCCTTTTCCCAGCTGTGATAGGCTCGCTAGCGTCGGGGTTGGCCGTTCTCTTCTCACGATGTCTATCTTTTCTTGAAAAGTTCGTCTTGAAAATGGCGTTGTAATTATATCTGCGACCACATCGATCTTGTAGAAATCTAGACAAATTAGCTCGTTCAAAGTTTGCTAGCTCTGCATAGCTCTGCAAAGACGTGGACGTGCTGACGTTATCGTACGCCTGCTAGCTGGCCCCGGTGTCCCCAACTCGACATCTGATTGGTTAACGCCACAGTTTTGTCTCCGTTCACTTTAAGCTACAGGCGCCCGCACTGTTGCTTCTGAAGGCCTCAGGGCAGATCTCGTGGACCCTGGCAACACATCATGGCTGAAATATGATTGGATAAAAGCTCTAACATAAAGGCCAGACCTCCAAATCTCCATCTGAGGCTGGAAGCAGCGCAACCAAGAGGAAAGCTATGAAATGAAGAGAATAGACTATGGGGAATAATTTAATACATATTTGTGGAAAAATATATAAAAATGAAATGTATATTCTGATGATGTTTAGGCCAGCAGAGAAGACCTTGCTGGCCCTGACGGCCCACCACTGCGTCTTTGACATAATGTTAACACTGTCACCTCTTCACATTCTGTTGATAATGTTAGTTAGTTGTTTTAATGTTTTAAGTTTAAATTCTGGCAGATCTTACACATTAAACCTTTAAAGGACTCGCAGCAAGCACAGTAAATTATATCCACACTAGAAAAGATATATATATATATTAGGGCTGTCAAATTAGCGCGTTAATTTCATCTAATTAATCACAGAAAACATAATGCGACAAAAAAATTAACGCAGATTAATCACACTCTTAGATGTGACCACGCCCCCCCCCCTCTTGACACATTAACAACTCCATCAGAAATGTATTGCAATGGACTGCAGGTGGTAGAGGACAGGGGGCTAACGGAGGTGTCAAAGACACAACTTTTAATCATATTGTTTATTGTGCGATGAAAGATGTTATGCCAGATTATAAATGGCACTTTATGTCAAACTGTTGGTCTATGTTGTCTAATATAATTGTGGCAAACAAGATTTTGGAGAAATAGTATTGAAATAAAAGACATGTTGACAGTTTATAATGTTACTCATTGATTCATCTTCCAAATCCATTTGAATATTTTGAAATGCTTCTCACAGCAAATATTGATATATGTGATTAATTTAGATTAATTAATCACAAAGTTTATAATTAATTAGATTATTTGTTTTAATCGCTTGACAGCCCTAATATATATATATATATATATATATAATATATATATAAATATAGAATTTTATATTGTATAGAAAACAATACACAGTAACAATAGCAGAGGTGAAATATTGCCCCCTATTTATTCAGAATTACACATTGCACCTTTAAATAACAGGATATAATAATACTGCTGCCTCAAGATAGCAACGTGCCAGCAATGCATCTGACCACACCTCACTTCAGACCAAAACAATCCCGGGCTCACAGACGAGTGCAAGAACATTTGCAATTACACAACATGGTCGTTGGGCGTGAAAATGACAAGTGTGGTGGTCTGAAAGTAGCAATAACAGTTGCTGCACCACGATGCTCCGGGTGTATGATACGGCCCTGGTCCTGTTTGCTGTTCGTTTCTTTATGGTCTATTATACAAAAGTCTCCCGAGTGAATAATGCAGCCGACGTGATCACACGGGTCAGCCAGGCTGGTATCTGTGTGTGTGTGTGTGTGTGTGTGTGTGTGTGTGTGTGTGTGTGTGTGTGTGTGTGTGTGTGTGTGTGTGTGTGTATTTATGGTGTGTGTGTGTATTTATGGTGTGACTGCAGCTCTATCCAAATGAAATACATCCATGCTGTCAGAGTACTGAATCAATACACCACCCCTCTTCTCATCTTCTCCTCCCTCTCCATCCTTTAATTCTTCTTCTTCGCCCCTCCTCTGCTCCATCCTTCTCTCATCTCCTCCATATTTACATCTCATCTTCCCCTCCACCCAAAATCAAACCCTTTGTCCCTCTGCATCGCCTCTCATCTCTCCCCTCCATCCATCCATCCTTCACTGTGATACTCTCCTGCTCTCTCCACACACCCTTTCCTCCTCCTCTCTACTTTCTGCCTCTTTGTGATCTGATTTTCTCCTTGTCTTCCTCTGCTCATTTGTCGTATTGTTATTTATATTTCCTCCTTGCAATCCCTCTATCTCTTCATCTTCTCCTTCCTCTATCCACCCTCTTCCTCCCATCTACCTCTGCTCCTCCTCCTCCTCCTCCTCCTCCCTGCTGACGGAGAGTCCTGTGAGAGCAGTTTATCAGCTGAACACAGTAATTACATCGACAGAGAGGGAGAGAGAGAGAGAGAGAGAGAGAGAGAGAGAGAGATGCCTTTGCAATGTCAACACTCTGTCACACCCGGCTGACACACACACACACTACACACACACACACACACACACACACACACACACACACACACACACACACACACACACACACACACAGGTATATACACATTGTTCTGACTCTTGTGTTTCTGCTCATGCAAGTGAACAGAAACACACTCATACACACATTCTCTACAAACAGCTCGGTGACTGAAACTCTCTGTTGATGTGTGTGTTGAAGCGAATCTGCTTCCCGAACATCTATTTATCTCTGTCACTTTAGCATATACACTGTGTGTGTGTGTGTGTGTGTGTGTGTGTGTGTGTGTGTGTTCCTGTAAACATACATCATATATAAAACACAGTATTAGTCTGCCTACAGTCTCTGTTATCTGCACTGTGTGCATGAACATGTGTGTTTCATGTCATTTAGCTTTTATTCAATATTTTTATGATTCTATTTTTCACTGCTGTTGCTTTTATTATTTCTTCTGTCAGTGTTTTTACTGCACGAAGAAACCTTGAGGAATCAATACAGTTTAACAGCGATGTTAAGTTGTCTTTTTTTCCAGACTAACACAGCGAACAAGACTTTTTCCTAATATTTCATATAACTATCATATGTCTACTTGTCAAAGCAATACTTATGAGAAATACATTACTGCTGCTCTACCACTACTGGGTAGTTGTTTATTGGGTTGTGCACATACAAACAGCACACATAAGACATAAAGAATCAGAAAATGACTTTTATTAAAAGGGTCCTTAATAATGCAGTCATATAATGAGCAATGAAACAAATAATGGACTTTGTTTTCAATCTCATCTAAATCATAAAACAAACAAAACCTTGATAGGGTGTCATTCAACCATTATCAACTCAAAGCTGCTCGTGTTCCCAAGAGCGGCAGACACCCTCTCTCTCCAGCCTCGTACCTTTGTGGTACAAAGAGATGTGTTCGAGGAGAACATTTAAAAACAACAGCTGTTGTCAAAAGTGCAATTTAATAACTACACACAAAAACTAAAAAGACAAATAACTGTGACAGACACAATTAAAACAATGTTATCGTTATATCATTAATTGCCCAACACAATTGTGTAAAGGCGGGTCTTCAGTCAGGATTTAAAAGTGCCAATATATATTTATGGGAGCAGCAATGAAACGAGCTGATAACGTGGAATAATTAGGAGTAACTGGTTCTGAGGAGATGCAGAGTTTATAAAAACAAATAAAATAATCTTACAATCAGTTGTATATTTCACTGGTAACAGTGAAGAGAGTACCGGGCAGATACGATCTCTCCTCTTGGAACCAGTGACGAGTTTCGCTGCTGCATTTTGAACAAGCTGCAGGCAAAGACTGACTGCCACATAGAGAGAGTGTGTACAGAGATAGAGAAATGGCTATAATACCAGAGAAGTCTTCGGGCCGATAGTAAGGACCTCGATCTTACTCTCATTTAGCTGAAGGAATTGTTTCCAGCATTTCACATCTTTCAAACTCTTTGAAAGACACTGAACAGTAAGTGTTTCACTTGGTTTGAAGGGAGTGTACAGCTGCGTGTCGTCAGCGTAGAGGTGATACAGGATATTCAAAAGGCATACATGGAAAGAAATACTGTATAATAAAAATAAAATAGGGCCTAGGATAGAGCCTTGAGGGACACCACAGGACACAGTAGAGGGGTTGATAAAATGTATATTTAAAAAATAGAATTATTATAAAATATTTATATTAACTGACATTGACCTTTGCTGTAGGTACAATGTAAACCAATCTAACTCATAACAGTGAAGACCTACTATGTTTGAGACCAAGATTATGTTCGACCACATCAAAAGCAGCAAAAACGTCAAACTAAATTAAAATGGCGTGATTTCTACAGTTCTCCCTTGATTTTAATCTTAATGAATAAATATTTTTATATTAACACTGAATCAAATTACTCTGTGACAAGCCTGCAGAAAATAATAATAATAATAATAATAGTAATAATAATAATAATAATAAACTGTATTCATATAGCATGTTTCAAAACACAATTACAGAAGGTTTTTCAATAAAAACATAACATTATCAAAATTACACATTATTACCAATTCTATTTTAGGGGCAGGAATGGCAGAAATATAAACCTTTAAACCAGCTGTCTCCAATAAAACCAGAAGTAACATCTATTGTCTTATTGTAACACAAAGGGACATAAGTCACATCCTTAGTTCTGCAGTGAGACGGTTAATACTGACCAGTGTTCCTGTTCCTGCATCAACACTGAGACATTCACACGTCAGACATTTTCATGTCGCTTTTCTTTATTTAGTAATTTCATTTCTGACATTTTGAAATCCATTTTCTGCTTTCAGCCGTTGTTCAAAGAGTCCGAGGGCGCATCATGTAGAGCGAGAGAGAAAGAGTCGAGGGACAAATTAGTGTGTGCATGAAGGGAAAAGAGAGAATGAGAGGGTGAAAGTGGTAGTCGAGGGACGTGTGTGTGTGTATGTGTGCGTGTGCGTGTGCGTGTGCGTGTGCGTGTGCGTGTGCGTCACAGGACACAATAATGGGCTGGAGAGCATACACAGGCTGTAATCTTCACATGCTGTCAGTCTGAAAGCTTTAACAATCAAAAACTCTGTACACATTCTAGAGGTCAGAAGTCACACACTCACACTCACACACAGTATAGGCAGCATCATTAAATACACACATGAACATGTGGTACACACACACACACTCATACAGAAAAACAGCAGGGGTTCCATGTGACAGGGTGACAGTATAGCAGCAGCAGATTGGAGCGTCAGACTTTAAATCACACACTCACACATACACACACACACACACACACACACACACACACACACACACACACACACACACACACAGAAAGAGAGGCTGTGTGTTTTGACAAGCTATTACAGAGAGATGAAGTGAAGACCTGGAGAGGAGAGAGGAGAGGATATAAGAAGTCAGACCATCATTCACAACATCAACTCATTGTAATGGAACATTTGATCATTGGCAAAGAAAAAGCAGATTTTCCATGTAGAGCTCAGTTTTGGTAAATTGTGATATTGTTTCCGTAGTTCCCCCTCTGCTTGAGTACAAACAGCTCCACGAAGACACAAGGTGTTCTGTCAGAATCAGCTTGCTTTGGTTTATCACTACTTGTTTATTTGATATATTTATATGTGTATTTGAATTGTATAATTTGTCTAAAATGTAATAAACTAAACTAAACGGTATAAATATCTCACTTGAACAAACTGACTATTTGTCCCGTTTAGCGACCGAGCTAGCAAGTTTGCTCTCTGCCACAAAGTGTCAGTCCAGGAAGAGGCTTCCCTTTATGAAGCGATGCAAACAGTAAATGTGTGAAGGCTGAAGCTGTGGAAGGACACGTTGTGACTCAGATTACTGTCTTTATTTTCTCTTCACTGCTTACTTCTCTGTACTACTTTTACTCTATTTTATTCTATTTAATTATTGTGTACTCGCCACTTTACTTTCTTGTTATTTTGCTGTAACAAGGTGAATTTCCCTGTCGTGGGACTAATAAAGGATTTCTGATTATGTTACCAGTAGCTGCTCGAACATGCTTCAAGACTCTGGTGCTGGCCTACCGTGCTGTGAATGGATCAGGCCCTTCCTACATCCAGGCCATAGTTAAACCATACAACCTAACTCGCTCACTTCGCTCTGCATCGGCCAATCAGCTCGCTACTCTCTCACTGTCAGTAGGACCAGATACCCCTCAAATAAAACCTGCCTGTTTGCTATCCTGGCTCCACAATGGTGGAATGAGCTCCCCATTGATGTCAGGTCAGCAGACAGTCTTCACACCCTCCGTCACAGACTGAAACTCACCTGTTTCAACTATTTTCTTACTTCTGTCTGTAGCACTTAGGGATCGTAATGACAGAGCAGGAGGAGCTGGGATCAGAGTTTGAGGCTGCAGCAAGTTAAAAGCGTGAAGAGAGGAGACATAAACAGAGAGGAGGGGAAAGACGCTTCTTTATTCTTCGTATCATTTCAGTTAATCTTCTTATTTTTATTTATTTATTTGAGAGTCATTCAATCCATCGCATCCTTTATATGTGACTTTGTCAATAAGACAGATAACAGTTCTGTGTATTAAAATCTGATGTCTCTCTCACACCTTCACCTTCTAATCAATTCAATTAATCTTTTGGAATTATTTCAAATAAAATGCATTCAATTTAACGGATGTGCCTGTTGATTTATTCAAAAATGAAATGAAAAGATAAATCGGAATGATACAAAAAGAAATCTTTTTTAACACACGTCCATTTCGTTATGTCAAGATTATTGTTTAGGAAGTCTCTCGACTCTCTGAGTCTGTACGTGTGACGAGGTTTTAACATTCATTTCAGTTGAATATTAGAAAGTATCCGTCCTTCACTTCTTACAACGACTGTTTAAGGTCATACAAAAGCAAATAGATAAGATAAAATCCTCAGAGTAAAACATTTCATGTGACAAAAGATCAGTTTGTGGCATATTTCATTTGCTGTAGCAAGTTTTAAGCCTTTAGAGCCGGACATACACCATTGCATTTGCTCATTTTAAAAAGTTTTTTAAGGTATCTTCAAATGTTTGATACTCCTGAAATCAGCATAACCTCTGCACGGTGCATGCCTGACACATGATAGGAGCGCTCCTTTCATACAGTCTGCACTTTCCCTTTCCTTATCCTGCCCTTTTTTCCGGCTGCCAGGAGCAATGGGCCCCGGGCATGTGGGCCTATAGCCTGTCAGGGAGGGTCATTGCACTCCCCATCTGCCTACAGACTCCTCTTCAGATCTGTTGCAGGATGAAAAGGAGCACAAGACATTCCACTCATTCAAAACGAGTCCTGTTGGAGAAGTGTGATAGCTCTATTCATGTCAGGAGAAAAAAAACAATTCCCTGTGAGCCCGTAATGAGAACGAGAGAGGGAGTCAATGGGCTTTAAAGCTGAAAGGAGTAAATCTTGTTAATTGTCCTCCTGGTATCTGCAGATCTATATCCTCTGCAAATTAAAGAGAGGTCGCAGAGAGGGGAGCAGAGATGGAAAGATTACTAGAACGAGGGAAATGCTGTAAAATAATATATGTATATATATATATATATATATATATATATATATATATATATATATATATATATATATATATATGTACAATTTCAATATATTATTTAACAAACGTTCAGCGGCGGATTAATCCACATTTGGTGCTGTAGTGAGTATTTGTAGCACATTTGTAGGACGGTGTGTGTGGGGTTGAGTCAAAATAAACTGCAGTGTGTGTGTTCATGGTACTGAAGGAACATGTCAGTGAGGCTCACTGATGTGTTGTTAATACTTTTTTAATAACAATGAAGCTCTATGTCACAGAGGAAGAAGATATATCAGCCACACAATACTTCAGTAAATAATGTTTCCTATAATGAAGAAGAAAGAACAGCGTGCAGCGCTGTGTGCTACAACAGCCGGCTCACCTTTGAGAAGATGAGAGGGTGAATTATTCTGCCGGACAGAAGACAGCGGCGGCTGCCTTCCGGCGCTTTAACCTGAAGTTAATGAGTCTGTGATCAAACAGCAGCTTCACTGACTGACGCTCCAACAAGCCTGAGGAGAGAATCGACTGGTGTTAGTGGTCGAGCACAAAGTGTTGAAGAAGGTCGCGCCGTGTCATAAGGTTACTTCTAAAGGTTAACCTCCAGCGTTTGAAGCATCCTAATGTCGCAGAACAAATGCGCTTCAATTCTATGTCAGTAAAACATACCCTGACTTGTTATATTAGTTTTTCTACAATGTCTATAAACTATAACAAGATATTGATCTGACACAAAACCAAAAGTCAACTAATTGTTTAGCAGAGAGACAAATCTCAGACTATTCTTATAATCGATTAATCTTTAAAGTAATGTTTCTTGCAAAACTGGCAGAAAATATTTTCGGACTCTGTTTTATATCTTATTAAACTGAACATCTTTGGGTTTTGCAGTTACAAAACAACACATTAAGAGTCATCACCCTGGACTTTGACACATTTATGGACATGTTTCAATATTGTCTGACATTTTATAGATCAGAGGATTCATCGATCAATCGAGAAGCAATCTTTGTGTCTCTTTCTGGTTGGAGTGACATGTTGTAGGTGAATGCCAGTGGGGGCCCCTGACACTTTGGGCCCCTGGGCCTGTACCCGGTCCATGTGATAATAAGCCGACTTGACTGGTTCTTGAATGTACGTGTTGCCTTCAGGCCTTAAAATCCAGAACGGCTCATGTGAGACCTGAAGATGTCTAACCAGCCTATACCTTCAACCTCTTTCTCTGTCACCATGAAACTCTCATTATGTTAACTTGCCCTGAAGGAGGCTGAAGAGGAAAGGTCATGAGGTACATTTAATCAAGAGCTCATCCTCTGGGGAGCTGGAACAGGACTTCTTGTCAAGCTGCGCTTTACATTTTGTATATTTCCTGAGTACTGTCTGAAGTTCTTACCTTCTGAACATCTTTAAAAAGTACAATACATGGCAGCCGAATGTTTAACAAGTGACACCAAAAATCACCTGTTCGAATCCATCAGGGGCGCTTGTTCACATTCACACGTTCCCCCTTTTTCATGTCTGACTGACAACTGCCAACTAATCAAGGTGAAAATACCAAAAAGACAGAATGATGTAATGACTGGAAGATACCATGTGGGGGGGGGGGGGGCAAGACCAAAACATTTAATACATATTTACTGGAAACCACGATAAGCATAGATTGAATTGATTGAATTGAGTATTTACAACGATTTAAAACCTATTAATATTTTAATATATCACATCAATCAATGTAATTACACAATTTAATGTTGGCACTACCTGTACCCCCCTGCTCACCTTGTTGCTATGGTTTGGGCCTCGAGCTCTTTTGGCTCCTTCTGTTAACAACCAGGAAGAGGTGAGTCTGCATCAGCTGACGTGCGGTTCACTGCTCATAAAAGAAAAGAGTTTAGCAAACAAAACAAAAAGTAGTAAATCTGCTTGGATTGTGATGTTGATATGAAGCTTTGATTATTCAACGTTCAAAGTTCAACATTAAAGTCTGCAGGCAACAAAACACATCCTGCTAATGACCTGACTCCTCTTACTGCGACCTGAAGCATTTGTGTTATGTTTTGAGGATAATAATCTTGTCTGATGATATAATTAATGTGTTGAATCTGCTGTATTTGCACACATTGTGCACACCACATGTTGTGCATGTGAGTGAACGTGTCAAAGTGAATCAGGTTCAAACCACTTGGCAACAAACAAAACAAAGTGGAAACTGCAATCGGTGGTTTAGAGATGTTTTGCTGCACATTGCATTGTGGGAAAGCAGTTTTAAAGGTGCAGGTATGCGACTGTGCAGTAACGCAGCTCTGGTATTTATTTATTTACATTTTCAGCAGTTTCCACTCTGCTGGTTTGGTTTGTGTTGCTGCCACCCTGAGTCTGAGAGTAGTTACCGCACCGGACTGTACCTCGCTGTATGTTTGAGCTCATTCCAAACCTGCCGACTATATTGGACCAGCAGACATTTTCAAAGCAGATTAGTGTTTGAATCAGTAATTCAACTCAAGGGGCACTTACATCTTAAAGGTCAAGAGACAAATCACAAGATGTGAAAGCAGAAAATAAATAAATAAACCTTTTAGGTTTTGTGAATAAATGGATCATTCTTCCTCTTCATGTCTCTTAAAATGCCTGTCGGTCTAATTAAAGTCTAGTTAACGATCTGGGCTCTTAATTTAGCCAAAACAATTCTAGGAGTTTAGGAGAGATTTAGGAACATTTTCAGCGCAACTCTGAGCAAGGAAGTGATGGAAACTTTGACCTTTAGTGAGGAGGTGGCCGACCCCGATGTTAGGGACGAGACATTCTTTATTAAAAGGTGAGATTGGTTGATTAAAAACTGATCAGCCTGATCATGGAATTGACTCTCTATTAAGACATGGCGGATGATGAAAACTAGTTAGTTGAATAAGTTGTAAGCTAAACTTCAAAAGTAGCCTGCAACTAGTTAGAAAACACAAGCCTTGTTGCTCAGTTCTTCTTATTCACATGCTGATAGTTGTTATCTTTATTTGCTTGAGTAAGTTTGTTTATTGGACTAAATCCAAAGTGGCAGAAACTAGAAAACGACCAGCATATTGCTCTCTCTTCCCGGTGGCGGCAGTCGGCAGCCTCCTCCGTCACACAGAGCCCCAGTCAGCAACTGAAGAGACTTGAGCTCAGACAGAACAAGCCGCAGCGCTGCAGTCACAGCTGCTGGACCGGTGTAACGGCAGCTACAGGGAGTCTGCAGTGCCCTGGTGCTGTGGCTCAACTCCACCTAGCTGAAGCGGCGCCGTTTCCTGATGCTGCTGACAGATATACACTCAGAGAAACAGCCTCCTGGCAGCTGTGAGGACGAGGTGAGGCGGTGCGGGTGGTTTTCTAGTTTCTGCCACTTTTAATCCAATAAACAAAGAAACTATAAAACAGACACGGAACATGGCTGTGATGTTTACAAGCGAGTCAGGCAGCTGTACTTCTTCTCCCTCTGGTCTGAGGGCAGACTGGAGCTTCAGTGACTCACTATCGCCTATAGAGGAACAAGTGGTATTACAAGACAGCTAGCTGTTAGCATGCTAACTTCAGTAGATATCTCTGCAACACTACACACAGACATCTTTGAGATAATGCCAACACTGTTACCTCTTCACATTCTGTTAATAATGTTAGTTAGATGTTTTAATGGTTTAATTTTCAATTCTGGCAGATCTTACACATCTTTACTTTAGGAGCTCTCTTAAGGGCTAAAATGCTTTGTGGATGAATTTAATCTTTACCAGGATCTAGTCTTAACTGAAACGGGAAACTTCAGAAGAAAATGCACTAGGAAGCTTAATGAATACGACTTTGTATGTATAGTTTTTTTCTGAAGGCCTTTATAGCAACACTCTGGTACTCATCTGTCCTTATGACCTAATAGATATTCAGTCATTTTGAACATCCAAGTCCATCAGACATGTGACGCATCAGTTTATCCAAAAGTACAAATACTCAAAAATGTTCAATATAAAACGGGGAAGTCAACTAAATTGTTAAGTGTTCGCGTCATCATTCTTACTTTTAATCTCGGTTTTTATTGCAGTTTGAAATGTTCTCCACTAGAGAGCAGCACCGCCCAGCAGAGCAGCTGAGGTTTACTGCAGAGACGAATGTACACAAGTTGTACAAATATTCGTTTTTATGATCTACTAATGAGTTTTTCAGGCGGCTGATGTGTGTCTGTGCATCTATGTTTTATGCATGGTGTGTATTTACTGTAGGAGGTGTGTGTGGTTAGCGGAGCGAGGCTGGTGATTGGTTGGGAGTTGGGAGCAAAGCCAGAGGCAGCGAATCAGCTGCACCAGGTTAATGTCTCTGCATCTAATTAATAACTTTGTTACAGATGGACATGTTCTTACTTTCCTTGTCACACATAATTATAGTTCTGTCTCTTTGTCCTCCTGTCTTGCGTCTCCTAGTTCTTTCTAACCTCATTTCTTCTTTCGGTTCCTCCTCCTCTTTCCCTCCTCTCACTTTCATCGTCTCTGATTCTCTACTAGAAGTGGAACAACACGTTATCTGCACTGAATCAACCACCATGTCATGTCTTCTTGTTCTTCCACCATCAGCAGCTCGGGATTTTCTGAATGTCTCCGAAGCTGTTCCACACTGAGAAGAGAAATCCTCACAATAAAATCCCACATCAAGTCTACTCATTCCACTTTTATCCCAGTCACATATGTCATAGAAGTAAAAGGTACGAGAGTTTATTTCTAGGATAGTGTTTAAATAGTTTAATTAGCATTATTTTGTTGAACCCTGAACTGACTTTCAACATGCGTCACATAAAGGTTTATTTCTTCAAACCGGGCTCATTTATTTGTTGAAAATCAAAGAACAAAACAATGAAAGCTTGTGTGAATCCTCCGCACATCTCCTGTACATTTCACCCTGGATGTTGAGTGCGATCTCGCTCTGCTGCTCCCACACAGCTCGCAGCTCTGCAGCCCACACGTAGAGTTCAGAGGTGGATCTGCATTAAAACACAAGTGATGAACCAACAGTGCTGTATGCACGAACGTGGAGGGCAGAGCAGGACATCTCAGCCCACACACACACACACACACACACACACACACACACACACACACACACACACACACACTGCACATACTCGAGTCGCCCACACGTGGATCTTTCTGCACACAGACATCAATCTGTCCACACATACACTTAAATTAGTAGGAGGTTTAATAACAGCTGTGATGCTACTTTTCTGCGTCTCTCTGAAGACACAACACACAACATGATGATGTACACACTCCACACCTACACACACACACACACACACACACACACACACACACACACACACACACACACACAATACATACATCAGGGCATCACATCCACACACACGCCGTCCTCCCTCTAATCGCTCCAACTAATTATACTTCCCTGAACTCTGCTGTTATAACGCGTGCAGAGAAGGACGGAGAGCAGCTCTGTGTTGGTGAGAGCTGAAACTGATATTATAATAACGCTGAATAATAATAATACTTTGAGCTCGTAGTAATCTGAGATTATATTCAGACAGGGACACGTTCTGAAACCATTCAGAGCTTCAAAAAACAACTTCTAAAGGTGCAATCGGTTATTTTTTAATGTCTGTTTTCACATCTGTGTAATTTAGGAGTTGAGGCTCACAAAGTGTGTGTAACTGTCTCAACTACACTGTGTGTGTTATTGTTGTGTGGCTGCAGCAGATTCCTGTGTTCAACTGCAATGTGAAGTTTGTTTTGCTTTTCAGGCTGTTTGATAATTCAACATGATGATAATTTATCGTCTTTCAATACAATCAAGTTGTGCATAAATCCTGTATTGAGATATCAGGATACGCAATCAGGCTAAATTGATAATAACAAGCACATTGTACTTCTCAGGAAATCTGCTTAAAAATAGGCTTTACCAAGTTATTTTTACACATTTTACGTTATTTTATTGAATAACCAGAAAGCATGCTATATTGTGATATATATCGCCCGAGTGGGATATAGAGGAGCTTTCAGAAAAATCTCAATCTTAATTACTTGGATGTTGACGCTTTTTACAGTCACAGTCACATAATTACAATAACTGTAATGTACATGAATGCAGCGTGTGCATCTTTTGGGATTTTTCAGTGCAGCTATGAAAAGGACGGAGATTAAAGGAAATTATCAGATTTATTTCACAGAGGGAGAAGAATGTCGAGTATCTTCTTTATTTGTATAACTTCCTCTGTTTGAAGCTTTCAGGTTGGGAACATTTCAGCGTCAGTAAAAGTGCATCTGGTTGTAATGGCTGTGTGTTCAAATTTATTGATTTCTGAAAAGAAATATTCTCTTATAATCAGTTCCCACAGAGAGAGAGTAGGAGGGAGTCAGAGAACAGAGGGAGGACGGTTATGAAAAGAAAAATCCAAAGATCAAAGTCAGAAAAGCAAAAATACAGTAAATGTAACATTGAACAGCTGTTCCGAATGTCTATGCATTTCATTTATTACTGTTTTTATAAGAACATTTAATCAATGAATTATATATATATATATATATATATATATATATATATATATATATTAATTTTAAGGGAAGTTGAAACACGTTATCCATCCATCGTCTACCGCTTATCCGGGGTTGGGTCGTGGGGGCAGCAGCTCCAGTAAGGAACCCCAAACTTCCCTTCTCCGGGCCACATCTGCCAGCTTTGACTGGAGATATAATCTCTCCACCGAGTCCTGGGTCTTCCCCGGATCTCTTCCCAGCTGGACGTGCCTGGAACACCTCCCTAGGGAGGCGCCCATGTGGCATCCTTACTAGATGCCCGAACCACCTCAACTGGCTCCTTTCAATGCAAAGGAGCAGCGGCTCTACTCCGAGTCTCTCCTGGATGGCTAAGCTTCTCACTCTATCTCTAAGGGAGACGCCAGCCACCCGCCTGAGAAAACCCATTTGAGACATTTGTATCCACGATCTCGTTATTTCGGTCATGACCCAGCCTTCATGACCATAGATGAGGGTAGGAACGAAGATCGCCAGGAAGATCGAGAGCTTTGCCTTCTGGCTCAGCTCTCTTTTTGTCACAATGGAAAATGGAAATGTAAAGCGACTGCAGTACCGCCCCCGCTGCTCCGATTCTTCGGCCAATCTCTCGCTCCATCGTGCCCTCACTCACGAACAAGACCCCGAGGTACTTGAACTCCTTCACTTGGGGTAAGGGCTCATTCCCTACCCGGAGTAGGCAATCCACCAGTTTCCTGCATAGAGCCATGGCCTCAGATTGTGAGGTGCTGATCCTCATACCGATGACGCCATCAGGACCACGTCATCTGCAAAGAGCAGCGATGACATCCTCAGTCCACCAAACTGCAACCCCTCTCCTCCATGACTACGCCTCAATATCCTGTCCATGAAAATCACAAACAGGATCGGTGATAAAGCGCAGCCCTGGCGGAGGCCAACATTCACTGGGAACGAGTCCGACTTACTACCGAGTATCCGGACACAACTCTTGCTTTGGACGATTGGACGGCCCTCAGAAGTGACCCCCTCACCCCATACTCCCGCAGCACCTCCCACACTATTACCCGGGGGACCCGGTCATACGCTTTCTCCAGATCCACAAAACACATGTAGACCGGATGGCCACCTCCAGGATCCTTGCGAGAGTGAAGAGTTGGTC
Source organism: Cottoperca gobio (assembly GCF_900634415.1). Lineage (NCBI taxonomy): Eukaryota > Metazoa > Chordata > Actinopteri > Perciformes > Bovichtidae > Cottoperca > Cottoperca gobio. The sequence continues at coordinate 214,978 of NW_021166834.1, read as the reverse complement.
CGTTGGTCCGTTGTTCCACAACCAGGACGGAATCCGCATTGTTCCTCTTCAATCAGAGGTTCGACTATTGGCCAAACCCTCCTTTCCAGCACCTTAGAGTAGACGTTACTAGGAGGCTGAGAATTGTGATACCCCTGTAGTTGGCACACCCTCTCTGGTCCCCTTTTTTGAATAAGGGAACCACCACCCCGGTCTGCCACCCCCTAGGCACTGTTCTAGACTTCCACGCAATGTTGATGAGGCGTGTCAACCAAGACAGCCCCTCAACACCCAAAGCCTTCAGGATTTCTGGACGGATCTCATCAACCCCTGCGGCTTTGCCGCTGTGGAGTTGTTTGACTACCTCAGTGACCTCCATCAGGGAAATTGATGATGGTTCCCCATCAGCTTCCAGCTCTGCCTCTACCATAGAGGGCGTGTTAGTCGGATTCAGGAGTTCCTCAAAGTGCTCCTTCCACCGCCCAATAACCTTATCAGTCAAAGTCAGCAGGGTCCCACCCTTGCTGTACACAGCTTGGATGGTTCCCCGCTTCCCCCTCCTGAGGTGCCGGATGGTTTTCCAGAAGCACCTTGGTGCCGACCTAAAGTCCTTCTCCATAGCTTCTCCCACACCCGCTGCTTTGCCTCTGCCACGGCAGAGGATGCCACCCTTCGAGTCCGTCGGTACCCTGCAACTGTTTCCAGAGTCCTCCCGGATAACAAAACCCGGAAGGACTCCTTCTTCAGTCGGACGGCTTGCCTGACCACCGGGGTTCACCACGGTGTTCGAGGGTTACCACCCCTTGAGGCACCTAAGACCTTGAGACCACAGCTCCTCACTGCAGCTTCAGCAATAGCCATTTTGAACATTGCCCACTCAGGTTCAATGCCCCCAACCTCCACATGTATGTCTGAAATGCTCCGCCGGAGGTGTGAGTTGAGATCTCCCGGACAGGGGCTTCCTCCAGAAGCTCCCAGTTCACCCGCACTACCCGTTTGGGCTTACCGGGTCTTGATCCAACTCACCACCAGATGGTGATCAGTTGACAGCTCTGCCCCTCTCTTCACCCGAGTGTCCAAAACATGCGGCCTCAGATCAGATGATACGATCACAAAATCGATCATTGACCTAGGGTGCTCTGGTACCACGTGCACTTATGAGCATCCTTATGTTCGAACATGGTGTTTGTTATGGCCATTCCATGACTAGCACAGAAGTCCAACAACAAACGACTGCTGTTTGGGGCATAGGCACAAACAACAGTCAGAGTTTTCCCCCCCATAGCCCCTCTCGTCCACCGGGGTGAACTCCAACGTAGCGGTGCTCAGCCGGGGACTTGTAAGTATCCCCACACCTGCCCGACTCACACCTTGGGCAACTCCGGAGAAACACAATATATTATATTAATATATATATATATATATATATATATATATATATATATATGTATATATATTCATTTTAATTTTAAGGGAAGTTGGAAAAACGTTAGAATTTAAGAATCCTTATTATAGCTTTGTTTTATTATTATTATTATTATTATTATTCCATTTCCAAAATGTATATATATATATATTTATATATACATATATTAATATATATATATATATATATATATATATATATATATTAATTTTGGAAATTGAATAATAATAATTTAAAAAAGCTTTTTATCCTCAAAAATATAGGAGGTCTTGAAAAAGAAAAGTCTTAAAATATGAACAAAAACAGCTATATATGCCACTGCTGACTTATGCACATTGTTGTCATAAAACATGTCAGATTTAATGGAAAAGTTGACAGTATTTTTAGGACTCTTTTAAAAAATCTGTGGATGTATTGGTAGATCTCCATGGTTACGGACCTGATTACAAATATTTACATGTGATAATGCCTGATAAAACCTTTTGCATACAAATACAAATGTTTTTCCACTCAAGCAGATATGAACTGTTGTCCATTGTTGGCAGGAAACACAAAACATGTCCCTCTTCAACCATCTTGATGTCAACAACGTCACTGGTTCTCGCTCTCCTTCTCTTCTCCTTCTCTTGTTTTCTTCTTCTTCTTCTTCTTCTTCTTCTTCTTCTTCTTCTTCTTCTTCTTCTTCTTATCGGCTCCAAAATGGCGGTCCATGGGATTCTGGTTTCCTGGTGTCACGTCATCTTTATGCGTCAAGCCTGTGTCTGACGTCAGAGAAGAAACTAGAGCAGCCAGTCTCCTCCTGACACTCTTTCCCTCTTTTTCTCCTTCTCATCCATTTTCCCCTCCATGTTACTCTTCTTGCCTCCTTTCTGCTCATCCTTCATCCTCTGTCCTCTTTCTTCCATCCTCACTCCCTTTCTCCTCTCCTTTCTTCCTCTCCTCCTTATATTATCTATTTGTATCGGTTGTAGGTAAACTGAATTTTAAAAAAGGAAACGACTAGAAAGAGGAGGGTAAGGAACATGAGGAAGGATTAGGAGGAAAAGAGAGAGAGAGAGAGAGAGGGGAGGAGGAAACAAAAGAGAGAGAGAGAGGAGGAGGAAAAAAGAGAGAGAGAGAGAGAGGAGGATGATGAAAAGAGAGAGAGGAGAGGAGATGGATAGCATCTCGCTCTCTCTCTCTCGCTCTCTCTCTCTCTCTCTCTCCTTCTTCACTCCCTCTCTCTCTCTCTTCGTCGTCTTCTGCTGTCCCCTCTCTTCTCGTCGTCGGTCTTAGTGCCCCTCTCTCTCTCTCTCTTCTTCTCTCTCTCCCTCTTCTTCTTCTTCTTCTTCTTCTTCTTCGTCTTATTGCTTCGTCCCCGCTCTCTTTTGCTCTCTCTCATTCTTCCCCTCTCTCTCCCGTCTCTCTCTCTCTCTCTCTCTCTCTCTCTCTCTCTCCTCTTCTTCCCTCTCCCTCTTCTACTCTATCTCTCTTCTTCTCTCCCCTCTCTCTCTTCGTCTATCCCCTCTCTCTCTCTCTCTCTCTCTCTTCTCTCTTCTTCTTCTTCCCCCTCTCTTTCTCTCTCTCTCCCCTCTCTCTCTTCTCCCTCCCCTCTCTCTCTCTCTCTCTCTCTCCTTCCCCCCCTCTCTCTCTTCCTCTCTCCCTCTCTTCTCTCTCTCTCTCTCTCTTCTTCTTCCCTCCCTCTCTTCTCTTCTTCTTCCCCCCTCTCTCGTCTCTTTTCTTCTCCCTTCTCTGCTTCTTCTTCCCTTCTCTCTCTCTCTCTCTTCTTCTTCTTCCCCTCTCCCTCTCTCTCTCTCTCTCTCTCTCTCCTCCCTCTCTCTCTCCTCCTCTCTTCTTCTCCCCTCTCTCTCTCTTCTTCTTGCTCTCCCTCTCTCTCTCCTTCTTCTTCCCTCCTCCTCTCTCTCTCTTCTTCTTCTTCCCTCTCTCTCTCTCCTCTTCTTCCCCTCTCTCTCCTCTTTTTTCTTCTTCCCTCTCTCTTCTTCTTCTCGTCCTTCCCGCTCTCTCTCTCTCGCTCTCTTCGTCTTCTGCCCCTCTCTGCTCCTCTCTTCTTCTTCCCCTCTCTCTCTCTTCTTCTCTGCGCGCCTCTCTCTCGTGTCTGTGGTTCTGACTTCTTCCCTCTCTGGCTCTCGCTCTTCTTCCTGCCCTTCCCGCTCTTCTCTTCTTCTTCTTCCCCTCTCTCTCTCGTCCTCTCTCTCTCCCTCGCTCTCTCTCTCTCTCTTTTCTTCTTCCCTCTTCTCTCTCCTCTCTCTTCTCTCTTCTCCTTCGGAGAGAGAGGAAGAGATTTTTTGATTTTTCAAAAACACTTTATTTACATATTCTTAAACAAACAGTTTACTCATAAAGTGTAACGAAAAATCATATTATCATATCAAAAAATAACATTTATAATAACACTCTATAAAGTATTAAAAATTATCCAATAAAAACCTGTGCAAAGTGTAAACTTCATTGTTCACACTGCAGATAATTTTTTAAAACACCAACGTTCTTTAAAAGTGTCGAGATCCCCGGTATGTTTTGTGAAACCTAAAATCGAGCCAGAGTCTTGCCCTGATATTGCACAGCCACACTGTCTTGGCCTCCTGCCCCTCTCTGTTCTCTACTCTGTTTTTCCTGCTAATGTATATGGCCATTTTTGCCTCTCCCGAGAGGAAATTTAGGAGCTGCCACTTTTCTTTGTTGTCTTTTTTGTAGGCAGCTCCCATGATAAAAACACTCTCGGTAAAAACTACGTTAAAAAGACTAAAAAACCAATGTTAAAAGAGAGAAAAACTCTGTGAGTCTCTTACACTCAGTAAAAACATGGAATACAGTCTCACGTAGGTTGCAGAAAGGGCATTTGTTAAAAACAGCGGGATTAATAACGGCGATAAAAGCGTTACAAGCGACGGCACCATGTAAAATCCTCCACTGGAGGTCGGCTGTCCGCTTTTTGAGGGGAGGTTTGTAAAAAGACCCCCACTGTGGGCTTGGTCCACTTCCTGAACCCAGTCTGTTGCTCCACACAGTGGAGGGTCTGCTGCACAGGCCTTTCTTGTGGATGCTTTTGACACAGTTCATATATAGAGTCTTTTTGTCGGCTCTGTGCAGCGTCAGTCCTGCCGGGTTAATGACCTTGAGCAGGGGACCGGTCAGTTCTCCCAGCCCTGGGCTCAGGTTGATCTCTGGAAAAGGTCTGCTGGGTCTGGAGAAGCCTTCCCGTCACTGTAGTCTTTTATTATTGTCTTCTCCTTCCCCGATAGCCTCTGGCTCCACAGCTCCAGAATCCTCTCAGCCCACTCGAACGGAGGTCAGACCCAGCAGCAAGCCCAGGGCTCGGGCATCACTCAGCGCCGGCCCCACTGCATCCACCAGTTGCTGCAGGCACAGGGTTCTGGACCTGCAGAGCGCCACCATCAGGCTGGGTGTGCTGCTGCTGCTGACGTCCAGCCTGGCTCTGTAAATTAAAGGCTCCTTCAACAACCAGTGCAGTGAGTCCGACATTGGACACCTTTTATGATTAAAAAGGGCCCAAGACTTAAAAACACCCTGATAAAATGGAGGCAGCCCATTTAACTTAAAAAAATTAGAATCAGTTAAAAACAGAGCAGCATCCAGCCCCAGGTTATTTACACGTCTGAGAATGCAGCTGGTCACATCTCTCCACACCAAATCAGCCGGGCCGGTAAGATATTTTTGTACAAACTGAAGTCTAAAAGTGGCTGTTCGGCTGGCCAGGTGGACAAGGCCCTGTCCCCCCTCCTCTCTGGATAAAACAGCACCCCCTGTGGCACCCAGTGTAGACCATCCCAAAAAAAATCTACCATTTCTTTCTGCAGTTTTGCTAAAAGGCCTGAGGGAGGGTCTACACAGGTCAGACGGTGCCACAATTTGGGAGGCTACAAGGTTGTTTAAAACCAAACCCTACCTTTAAAAGACATCTGAGGGAGCAGCCCACTTCCACTTGGAAAGCTTTCCCTGAATCTTTTCTGTGACGTTCTCCCAGTTCTTCTGGACAATAATTTCTTTTCCTACAAATACTCCGAGATATTTCAGGCCGTCAGTTCTCCAGGTGAGGCTCTGGGGAAGAACTGGGAGACCGCCACGCCACTCCCGACAGCGAGGGCCGTCACTTTTCTTTTCCAATTTACCTTCGCTGCCGATGTTACACTAAAACTATCTACTATATCTGTTAAAATGTCCGCATCTCTCTGGCTTTTTATAAAAACAATAATATCATCTGCGTATGCGGATAAAACAAATCTGCTATTAAAACCAGGTAAAACCAGACCTTGTAGGCTGGAGCGTATTTTGCAGAGGAGAGGTTCCAGGGAGAGCGCATAGAGCATCCCCGACAGAGCACAGCCCTGCCGGACCCCTCTACACACTCTAAAAGGAGCACACAGAGTACCATTAAACTTCAGCACACTCTCAACTTCACTGTACAACACCTTGATCTTGCCTATGAAACCAGCGCTGAACCCAAACTTCTCCATTACTTTCCAGAGGAAGTTGTGTTCAACGCGGTCAAAAGCCTTTTCCTGGTCTAGAGAAATCAGACCAGTATCACAGCCCAATGAGCTGGAGACCTCCAAAACATCTCGAATTAGGTAGACATTGTCTACCATGGACCTGCCGGGCACACAGTAGGTCCTGGTCCCGGTGGATGACCTGCTCCATAGCCCCCCCCAGCCTGGTGGCCAGAGCTTTGGACAGAAGCTTGTAATCCACACACAGCAAAGACACAGGGCGCCAGTTTCCGATGTCCTGCAGGTTTCCTTCTTGGGCAGGAGCGTTATCACGGCCCTGCGGCAGGACATCGGCATGGAACCAGAGGCCAGAACTCTCGTTAAAAACATCTAAAAGATCTGTTGCTAAAATGTCCCAATATGCTTTAAAAAACTCAACAGTGAGGCCGTCGATGCCGGGAGCCCGCCGTCCTTGCATTTTTGCAGAGCAGCCTGTAGCTCCCGTGTGGTCAACGGCCCCTCCAGCTGTGAGTTGGTTTGCTCTGCTACCTGAGGTAGTCCCCCTAAAAACCCCTCTAAAAACGTTTCCTCCCCCCTCGTACTCACTCGAGTATAGGGAGGAATAAAAACTCACAGCCCGTGTTCTGATCTGGCTTGGTTCCGTTATCTCTTGCCCTGTGACTGAGAGCAGTGAGTGGATTACCCTCTTCTGTCCGTTCTTCTTCTCCAGGCCGAAGAAGAAACTGGATGGAGCATCCATTTCGGTGGCGTTTTGGAACCGGGACCGGACCAGTGCGCCCTGGACTTTAACGTCTAGCAGGTCGGCTAATGCCATTTTTTTTACTTTGAGGATTTCAATATATCCTCGATCTCCTGTGGACTCACTTATTTGTTCTAGTTCCACTATATCACCCTCCAGGTCTTTCATAGATCTGGTGATGTCATGTGTGACATTGAGGGTGTGCTGCTGACAAAGCATTTTAATATTTCAGTCTTACCATGGTCCCACCACTGCCTAAGACTGTTAAAATCACTCTTCCTTTGCCTAAAAACACTCCAGAAATAAATAAAAGCTTCTTAAAATTTTTATCAAATGTTAAAACTGAGTTAAGTCCATATGCGCTTCTTGGTCCGCAACACATTTCTATAAAAACATTACATAAAGCAAAGAGTGATCGTGTAAAACCAACAGGTATAATATTACACTTTTAAAAATGTTAAAATGATGTTTAAAAACAATAAATACGATCTAACCTGGCAGAGGAAATCCTATTCCCTCTGCATGGGACCATTGTATTGTTTAGCCTCTGCGTTCATCCTCCTCCATACATCCACCAGACCATGAGAGCGAGCGCCAGCTGCCTCAGAACATGCTGGACGCTGGATCGGCTCTGCGTGGTTCCGATCTAAAAAAAAAGCATTTTCCTGTACGTTAAAATCCCCCCCAAGAATAAAAATCCTCCGAGGCACAGCTATTTAAAACATCATTAATTTTTGTAAAAACAACTTCCTCTCTGTCCACCGATTGTTGGGCATACACATTTATAAAAACAGCATTAAAAAGGTCAAACCGGGCTTTTACTAAAAAGCAACTCCCCTCGTAAAATGCTCTGACCTCCAGTGAGACTGGAGTAAAAGATTTGGAGAAGAGAAGCCCACTCCTCCACTAAGAGATGTGTTGTGGCTTAAAATGACTTCCCCTTCCCACTCCCTCCTCCAGTCTATCTCGTTAGAGCCGTCGCTGTGCGTCTCCTGTAAAAAAAGACATCAATGTGTTTTTTAATTTGCAGTTTCATAAATTTGTGTCCTTTTTTTAAAAACTCTGGCTCCGTTCACATTTAAAACACCCACTTTAAAAGTATCCAGTGCCGACATGTTAAAATAAGAAAAATAAAAACAAATAAATTAATTAAGACCCCCATCATCACTGTTTATTTTGTTTTTTTCTTTTAAGCAACCAGTTTTTTTTAATCTATAAACCTCCTGCTCAATGAGGCCAGACTCTTTTTGGCTCATATGGGAATCTGCTTGAGCTAAAAAAATGAGTAAATCCGGAAAATAATCCTCCACTTTTACTCCGTGTTGGTTTTTTTGTTGTTGGAGGAAAACTCAACATTTCACTGAGTACATTTTGTTTTCTGGCTGTTGGTCAGAGTAAAACCAGGGATGCGCTGCTGTCTGACACACACTCCCTCTTCACTAGCACTGTCTTCTGCCGTCCCTGCTTCCTGCCTGTCTGTCCTTCCTCCTCTCCCCGACTTTACTATCTTGGCATCACTTGGATGCATCTGACTTTTCTTTTTTTACTCCATTTCCCAGAAATCCTGTAATATAGTTAAGATATGTCTTCTTCTTTGTGGCTGGAACATCAAAGTGATTCCAGCTCGATGGAGCCATCACTCTTTTATTAACTTGTTAATGAGAATGTTTCATGTTTTAATTCATTGCAGTTCTCGTACTCGTGAAGCTGAAGTTACATCCAGTAACTGCTACTTTTCTTTTGTTTGTCTGAACGTACCAGCGGAAACTCTCGGTGCTTTTGCAACTTTGCACATTTTTGCACTGCTCAAAACTGCACAGCTCTCATATTGTACACATTTCTTGTATTATATTTTCATATTCTTATTGTTTTTGTCTTCAATTTCTACATTCATGTTTCTTGATTTTTTAAATACTTTTATTTTAATTTCTCCTCCTATGTTTACATCATGCACCAATTCACCAAAGAAAATTCCTCGTATTGGAAAACCTGTTTGGCATAAACCAAATTCTGAGTATGATGGACGATTAGAGTTTAGAGGATTGTGATGTTTGATGACAGCAGCTTCAGCAGTATCTGTTTCCTTGTGTACCAGAGCAGCTCCAGTCTGCAAATGTGTTCGTCGTCCTCGCCCGTCAGAGGCACACGATCCTTTAGTGTTGATAGGCTATTACTGGTGAAGTGTAACCATTAAAACAGGACTCTCTTTCAGACTGTAGGACTAAAAGATTTAGAAACAATCCTATCATAGCCTTGACAGGGCTTACCTTGGGATGTCATACAGGACGCTGCTATGACGCAGCCCTCGTAGTGTTTAATGTTGTGTGACCTTAGCTGTGAGAATGGCTAGCTGCAGCCTGCGTGTGACTACCAGTAGCAGTGGTGAAATGTATTGTGTTTAGATATTACATTGACATAGTGATGAAACACAGGATGAAATGGGTAGAGATGGGCGGAAGATCTAAAACTGAGTGAGAAAAAGAGAAAGCAGAGAACGAGTGTGAGACAAAAAGAGGTGGAATAAGACAGAGGAGGGATGGTGATAGAGTGTAGGAGGAGAGGCTTATGGGGTGTGATGATTTTTCTTGTCTCTGATGGTTTAGACAGAGCATGTCATTGGTATTTATGGGCTGAGAGACCTCACACTGATAGCAACCACAGAGAAAGAGAGAAAGTGTATGAAAGAGAACTACATAGAGGAAGACAACAGCACATGGAAGGAGAGCAAAAGAGAAAGGAAAGATCAGGAAAAAGATTAAGAGCGGCAGGAAAGAGACAAACAATAAAAGAAACAGCAAGAAGCAGGTGAACACATTTAAAATAAAAGCAAAGGTAAGGGAAGTTAATGGACTAAAAGAGAGAAGGCAAAGTCAAAATGATGAAAGAAGGAAAATAAAGAGGAGTTTCTCACGCAAACGTTGTGAAAGTATCATGAGTTGATATTTCCTGTTGACTCTGCCTCTCCTGTTTTACAACCTACAATCTTCTCATCTTCTCTTTCTTTTGTTCTTTTTCATGTTACGACTGGATGACATGAAGGATCTGGATATGCCATCCAGCGGGATGATAATGACGGTGAATCCCAGATGCTTCACTATATCAAGGAAGAAGACAAACATCTGACATGACATTTAACCTTTGCGCATCACTTCCTCTGACAGACCGACTGCAGGATGACGAGCTGAGTCCTGCAGGTGAACCTTTGGACCAGGAAGAGGTGAACCTCTCCTCTTCCAAGTTCGTCAGAAGATGATCTTCGACAGCTGTCCATTTTCATTTTGTGGAGCTTTGGGTTATGTTGATTTGTCAAGGTTTGGTTTCAAACTCTTTTGTTGATGGAGAGGGTCTGAACTGAATTCTAGCCTCTTTTCCTGCTCAGAAACTCTTGATTTGGAGCATTACCACAGGGGTTCTGACCCCAGGATTTTATTATGAGGCACAACAGGGAAGCCGGTGGTTAGTCAGCTTGTTTGGGAGTTCCTACATGGTCCTGCAGACTGCATTTCTGCAGCAGCACTTGGAAAAACACTTGTATTGGATGCAGAAAATGTATCCCTTGTAGCCGGGCTGGACAATCTTCATTCTCTCAGCGATGATAATGTGTAAAACCTTTGATACAGAGGGACAAATGAAGTCTCTGTCAGCTATGGTCTCCAAACCTGCTTCTTGGAAACCAACGTTCTGATCTTCTGCATGGAGTGCAAAGAGTGGATACAACTGGCTCACTGACAAACAGAAAGATAAACTGTTTTTGTGGGGGGGGGGAGACTATCTCTTTCTCTATATTTGTTCTGTTTTTAACCGTCATGGGTCTGAACCCCAACAGAAACACCTGACTGAACCAGGGGATGGTCGACGACTCGATAAACCTCTCTGATTGGAGCCAGCGAGGACGAGGTCCATCTTGATTTTCAAATCAGAACTCAAAGAAGAAAAAGTCCTCTCCCCCCCACTTACCTCTGGTGGGGGGGAGGGTGAAGGATACTTTAGTTTTTAGGGTGTAGGGCTTAGGGCCATAGGGTTTAGTTTTGTAGTTATTTAGACATTAGGTTTTAGGTTGTAGACTAGACAGTAGAGTACATAGTAAGGCTCTGGCTCTAGTTAGTAGTAATTGGGTCCAATTTATTCTCTCTTGTGTTCAGGCTTATTCAGTTGGGCCAGTTTTAGCCTTTGGCCTGCGAGCTAATTTATTTGTGTCACCAATCTACTAGCCCCTGTGCTATCTAACACTGAGTTAGCCTTTGGCTCTGCACCAGCTGTAGCTGTGACTCAGGCAGCATTTCGTCTAGTGCAGAAGTGTACAACCTGGATTTACCAACTATAACGGCCAACAGCATTTAGGCTTTTTCGTTTAGAATTTAGCATTAGTGAACCTTGGTCACTTGCATTTAGCCCATTAGCCTGTGTGCTAACTGTCAGACCAGCTAGTCATGGATGCTAATCAAGGCCCAGGCCAGGGAAGCCCAGAGAGCCCTAACCGGGCCGTGGAGTACCTTCTTGAACTCAACAACATCATCGAGAGCCAGCAGAAGCTTCTAGAAACTCAGCGGCGACGAATCGAGGAGCTGGAGGTCCAACTGGAGCGGTTGAGCCAGGAGAACAAGGACCTGCGTTTGGACCGGCAACCTGTTGTTCCTCCTCCACCTGCTCCTCCTCCCGAACCTCCTCTCCCTCCTCCTCCTCCGCCGCCTCCACCAACTCAGACCCCATCGACATCCATTTCTACCAAGAATCATCACCACCACCACCACAACAGCCAATACCAAGCTCCTCCGCAGCCTCCCTCCTCCATCCCCCTCCACCACAGCCACCACCACCACCAGTATCATCATCAGCACCACCACTCCTCCACCCACCACTCTTATAACAGTTCCAACAGCACCGGTACGACAGCGATCCCGGTTCCTGCTCCGTCTTCAGTCCCAACCTCCATATCGATCCCCACCCAAATCCCAGCTCCGATCTCTTCCCCAGCCCCGGCTCCACCTCCCCCTCCTCTGATCCCATCCAGGGATCAGCCGCGGGCCCACAGCCGGCTGACCCGACTGCCCTCCACCAGCACGGGCACCAACACCAACTTCGTGGAGAAAGAGAAGGAGAGAATTGAGCGCATGCACAGATCCAACGCCTCGAACAACAACCACGCCCACACCCTCCACCACCAGAAATCGTAAGTTAGAGTTTAAGGTATACTTTCTAGAACCAAAGCCAAAGATAGCACGAGAGGAAGGCAAACCTCATCACAGCAGTGGGCTGAAATAAACAAAGTCTACCTTCAAAATAATGCTGGCAACTTTTACCGGAAACCATCTAGAATGAGTTTCTAATTCAAAATATCTGGTTTGGATGGAAATTAGCTTGTAAATCTTGGGATGATGTTGGTTTTATTTTGTAAGAAAAAATGACATGGGATGCCATAATGAATACAGCTCAGTTATATTGAGAAGATATCAAAGAGCTCCCTCAGATGCATTCTCCTTCAAAGCAAAAAATGAGATGGTTGGTACATTGAAATTCTTCTTATGAAATGTTTTGTCATTTCTAAAGGGGAACATCTGCCTCTAAACCTTGAGTTGACTATTATTGAACTCCTATTAGTGTTAATATGGCATCCTTTCACTAAATTTCCAATCTCAAACTTGACCACCAGTTTTTCATCCCACTGTCTGTTTTGCCAAAACTCGTGTCAATCTTTGACTTTGGTAGCAACTAATTTTTGCAGCTTTTCTCACGCAGGTTTTATGCAAGCCAAGAAATATGTGCAGACATGGTAAATATGACCTGAAAACATATGTTTTGCTTGATTCCTTGCTGGCAAGAAAATGCAAGCAACAGAGAGCTGTTTTGCTGAACGTGATATATTGCAAAGCGTTTACAAATAGGGGAGTTGATTTGTCTAACGTTGAAGTGGTTCTTCCTCCAAAGGAGACGGGGCAGCTGATGCCCCTGTGCTTTCCTTCTGTAGTGAGAGAGTGCGATTGGTGGGTGTACATGGTTAATAAATATTCATCCTTTTATCAGCTAATAGGGCTACAGAGCGAAAGGTTGTAACAGGAATTTACATGTTGCAGGAGAGCAGGAGTGCGTGAGACTCCAGAGACAGAAGAACGTAACGACGACAGCTTCTCTAACATTGATCATTAGTGGAGCACAGGCTGAACGGTGTTATGTAATAAGTATTTTTGCTAAGCAATAGGATTGGTTGTCCTCGCTGAGACCATAAAGAAAACGCTCTGTGCTTTATGTTTAAGTGAAGTTGTTGGCTGTACTAATCACCATGGTAACACCAGGTAGCTCAGTAGCTTTTGAGTTTCGCTCTTGTTTTGTTTTACTCAATACATGTTCAGTCGAAACTCTGTTCGCTGCCTAGAATTGGCTTTGTTGCCTGGCAACCCTATCTAAGGAGCATCCTATCTAGAAGTGTTGAGAGCGACGGGGCCGTGTGCTGCCACAGGCAACAGGATGCAGCGTTGCAGTTGTCCCATGCTTGTACCAGGCAGTTTCTCTGTAACTGGTAACACTGAACCGCCGTGTGAAACGCTGGTCATTGCAATTGCTGTTGCTATGCAACTGTGAAAAAACCTGTTTGAAGGACAACACTTTCGCTGACAGTTGAAATGGTTTTAACTTGGCTCGGTGCTTTGCTAAGCTCCCAATGATGTTGGGAACATAGAGCTTCTGCTCCTCTCCACCGCTAACGGAGAGCAAAAGAAGAGAGGCTCCCGGCAGACCTGCAGAAAATGAAGGCTGGAGAAATGCAGTGATGACTCATGGAGACAGATTTAATAGTACTATTGCTTTGTCTTATTAGCTCTCACACATGCAGCCAAAAAGTTAAATAGATTGTACACTGAGGTAGTGTGACTCAGACTTTCACATCTGGGTTCATCTTGAGGAATCAAAGTGCATGGGAAAAACTCCTCCAAGCCCTGAGTCATGGGACGTTCAGGTACAACTGATATCATCAGAAAGAGCTGACCTTAAGCTGGCCAATGATGTAACAGGCAGAGAACAAGGATGCAGTCCGACAGCAATGAAGATAAGGCTGATTCTTTATGAAATCACACAGTACAATCGGCTGCTTGCTGCCTCTTCAAGTGACTGAGTGTGAATCAGTAAATCCCACACTGCACTGGGGCAGATTATGGCACAGAGGCATGACAGCATGTTGCAGAGCTGCCTACACTGGTTTCTGAGTGATTTCATATTGGGCATGATGCAGCAAAATGCAAAACACCTTCACACAGATTTATTTTGCAGCACCTCAGGCTGAAGCAGTAAAACACAAGACACACACACACACACACACACACACACACACACACACACACACACACACACACACTCATCTGAAGGGATGAACTGTGAGTGTTGAGTCTCAAACTTTTGTCACACAGATATGTTCCCTAAATAGTTAAGTATTCATTTTGATTGATGGGAGCCATATTGAAATGAAAAACCTCACATTTTACGTACACACTGTGACTGTGATTTGTCTATTAGGCTACTAACAGAGCAAGATCAAATACCGGCAATTGCAAACATTGTGCCTTACACTCTGTTGTTCATAAATCTGTCATAGTAGCCATTTTGGATTTAACATGTAGATCAAGCTTTGCATTTGACATGTACAGGTTCCCCACAACAAATCTGCAGAGGTTATGCTTCATAGAAAACTACTTAAATTAAGTGTAAAAATGTGGTTACCACAGAGTGTAGCCGCTCTGTGATTGGCAGCACATGAACTCACCGCAGCACCACAGCAAGTGTCAACTGCTGTGTGCAGTCGACACTTGAAGTAGACATGTTAACTGAAGTGTAGTAGAAATAATAAAAAATGCAAAACACCAGTATGATCCTAAACGCTTTTATTAAAGATTCAAGAGTGAAGACAAGAGGAAGTGAACTCACCGTCCTATCGTTTGAGTGTTCAGCAGCATCTTAAGGGAGGAAGAGTCTGAACACACAAATTACATATTTGCTAATGTTGATATAAATATAAAGTATAAGTGAAGCCTTGAAGAGATGTCGTGCTTTACTCCGACCACAGCGGCAGTCTGGTAGTAAACATGTCTGGTAAAAATACAATATTCATACGAGATACTTGCTATTTTAGATGTGTTTGTACTTGGTGAAGGATATATGTAGTAGTTGCTGCTACATACAGTACATACACATGTAGGAGCAGAGCCTCTGCTGGTACTGATGGTTAGTGAAAGCTTCAGTATTCAGAGCTCACATGTGAAGACATGTGACTGTGACTGTCACCATCATTAGAGTCATCAGTGCTGTGACATCGTATTGATCTTATTGAAGGGAAAGACTGATGGAGAGCAGTTATGGTAACAGAGGGAGTGATGTTGTTCTGCAGTGTGGGTGTGGAGGAGTCAGAGGAGTCAGATCTGTAGGGTTACGATGGATGAAGAGAACAGAGAAAAATGGTGCAAAAGAAATTTAAAGAGGATGCATCATTCACTTTTCTGTTCTCTTCTGCAGGTCCCCTCTCTCTGTCTCTGTTTGTCTGTTTCCTTCCTTCCTTCTTTCTTTCCTTCCTTGCTTCCTTGCTTACTTCCTTGCTTCCTTGCTTCCTTCTTTCCCCATCTCCTCCTCCACGCTGCTTTACCTACAAAAAGTAATGCACTGTGATTTTTGTATATCCCACAAAATCAAGTTGTATGTATTCAATGTAATTGTGAACCAGGAAGTATAAAGAACGATGAAGTAAGGAGGGAACCAGAATTTATTTATTTGTCAGGTAACTTCCGTACTTAAGTGACGCAACTATTTTGAGCCAGTGGGACTTATTTGGCACGTAAACTCGCCTCTTATGTAGTTATTTTAACCCAAATCACAATCTTTTCAAACCTAACCATGTTGTTTCCTGTGAAGATGGAAGGTTATTTTAAAAAGACTGTAACTAGAGGAAATTGACACATGTTCTGGACATTCGTAGGAGAACGCACATGAAGGAGAAATGCATATGAACCTGATGTTACGCTAATGCTACTTAAAACTAAGACTGTAAGAAAGTAATTGGAGCCAGTGGAGACGGATGCTAGCAACAGTGCTAGCTTAGCTACCCTCGTCTTTCACGTGACCATCGTCTTGCAGGTCATAGCGCTCCCCGGAGATGCTGCTGTATGGGCTCTGCGTATCTTTCCTTTGCAGGAGAAGCAGTGGAGTTAAAGGAATACAACTTATATCTGGTATCTGCACTGGAACAGATGCAGATCAGCCAGAATGTGACTGATTACATATTTAGCTCCTTTGTCAATATCATTATGAAATGTAGTGTTTCCACATCGGTGACATTCATTCTGTCGCAGCGGTCATATCATCCCTTCACTTCCCTTTAGAAAATACAGATTATAAATGTGTGTAGAGGAGAGACCTGGTTGTATCTCAGTCATTGGTATCAGCAGTTGAGTTTTAAGGAAGAATTGTATTGCAAGATCAATATGTTTCCTCAGATTCATCATATCACCTAATTAAAGGAACATTTAAGCAAGATGAGCCGGAAGACGTTTTTTTTTAAAGTAAAAGATGGATACAATTTATCATGTGAATACTTTCTTTACACATTTTGATCACATTTGGTGGAGAAATACAACAAATGAAACGACAAACTGTACACATGTCATTTACACCTGGCTGAGACCTGATGAGTGTGAGCCACAGCACAGATCACATCCCTGCTGTGAGCATCAGCGCGTATTTTCCCCCAATCCAGATTACATATCCAGATTACATATCCAGATTACATATCCAGATACAGGTCACATGTTCATATCGGTCTCGGCCTCATCTAAGAGTCTTTTCCTGCTCATAGCAACACAAAAGTGGACATGATGTTGACACGATTTTAATTTTGTACTCCAGATAGCATCTGTGTCTCTCCCCTCTGTCTCTCTCTCTCTCTCTGTCTCTCTCTCTCCCTCTCTCTCTGTCTCTCTCTCTGTCTCTCTCTCTCTCTCTCTGTCTCTCTCTCTCTCTGTCTCTCTCTCTGTCTCTCTCTCTCTGTCTCTCTCTCTGTCTCTCTCTCTGTCTCTCTCTCACTCCCTCTCTCTCTCTGACCCTGTTTTTGTAAACAGCTGCTGACATCTCGTCCTCTGTGTGCTGATGACGATATCAGGAGTGTAAATGAGCTCGGTCAGCAGTGTGTGTGTGTGTGTGTGTGTGTGTGTGTGTGTGTGTGTGTGTGTGTGTGTGTGTGTGTGTGTGTGTGTGTGTGTGTGTGTGTGTGTGTGTGTGTGTGTGTGTCCTGGATACAGTCCTGCCAAGTGCAGATGCTCAGCCAGCATCTTCAATATGTTAAATACATAAACAAAAATCTCCCGTTTTTTCCGACAGCTAATGACACCTTGTTCAAATGTGATGTTTCTGGTGATTTTGCACTTATTTTACTGTTCAGTTGCAGCACTGTGTGTGTGAGTGTGAGCTAAAAGGCTTAAGTCAGTAGTTTATTGGAGGTCGACTGAAAGCACCTCATCAGCTAATAGCTGATAGTCCCGAGCTAAACATGTTTCCACCAACAAACGGCATCAATTAAAGCGCTCAGATCAGGCAGGAGGCCTATTAAAGACGAGCACACGGGCTTTTTAATGAGGTCAGTTCACACAAGGTGCTGCATACGTACGCTCTTAGAAACCTCTCAGATGTGTTGCAGCTTCTGCTTTTCATATATCCCAGTCAGCAGATGCTGACATGTAACTTTGAATCTTGTTTTTCCACATTCACTCAGTGATTTACTTGTAAAAGTTTGTAAAATCATGTAACGGGTTTGGAAGTATCTTTAGAGTTGTGTCAAGTGAAGTCAATTTTATTTTAATAGCCCTGGATCACAATTCTCTCCATCAAGCAGCAGCCTGTCCTGTCCGATTACACTGTTGACTTGTGATAAATAAACAGATTTAAAGTGTTGTTCAGTTCTGCTGCTTTCTGCTCAATTATAAACAAATTGCTTGTTGAATGAAAAAAAAAAAAGTTCAAGTAAATTATTTCTAACATTCTTTAATTGAACAAATTGACGAACTGAACACAAACTAACAATAAAAGTTTCAGTTTTCTACTGATTTGCTCTTTAAATCTGCTGAGTGAAATATTGCAACCCTGCCAGATGTGTATCATGTGAGCGGACATCGCAACAAGCTCAGCTTAAACACTTCACATAAGGAAAAACTCCCCGAAAAAAACCTTTAAATTTGAATTATTGATTCTCATCTCGTGGTTTGTCTTCCACAGTGGAGCTAGCAGCAGCATGTTGTGTATGATCTTGATGTAAATACATTAAAAAGTTACAATAGCTTTGATATAATGACCATGAACAATATAATATGTCTCCGATACTCAGTAGTTTACTTGTACTGACTAGGTACTCGTTTGTGAAAGCTTTGCATCCTTTAACGTCTGTCATCAGTAGTTTGTGATGAAAGCTCCTCTCCACCTCCACGTCTCCCCCCCCCCCCCCCCTCCCTCTCTCACCCCCAGTTGGAAGATTAAATGTGTCTGGATCAATGTGTTAGAACCTGCCGCGGCCATAGATCAGCTTGTTTATCGATCGCTCATTGATCTTATTTAATCCGTGACTCCTATTTCTGAGGTGTGCGTCAGACCAGCTGTAGATTATCAGCAGCGTGACTCATCACATAACGCATGAAGGCAACGGCCAGAAGTGACAGTTGGGACGAACACTAGAAACAGGAAGTCATTTGGCATTAAAACAATTGATGATTAGTTCTTTAATTTTCATTCACTGTGCCATCAGTGCTGGTTTTCATTTGTTTGTTTAAATGTTATTTCTTAGCAAAGTCAGTGAAGTCCTTTTTAGCCACGTAGCTCTGCCACTGCAGGTCAGTCGGTCCGCCTCTTCGTTCTCGACTGAAACATCTTGACAAATGGATGGATGGCAGAAGCTTTAGTGATCTGCTAACTTTCCTCCAGCACCACCAGCAGATCCACGTTTTCATTTCTCCAATACTTTGGTTTATGACCAAATACCTGCAGAACTAATGCTATTCACATCAGCCTCAGCTGTACTCCGTGTTTAAGTAGTTAGCAAATGTTAGCATGCTAAGCTAAGATGGTAAACATGGTAAACATCATACATGCTAAACGTCAGCATGTTGTCATTGTGAGCATGTTAGCAGAGATGTCAGAGATGCTTTCCTTAGTCTTTCCTTTAAAAAGGCCTCGTGGTTCAGAAAAGATTTTGTCCTTTTTATTTTTAGGTTTATTTGAAAGAGTTGTTTTTCTAAGTGGAACACGGAGCATCTGGAGGAAAAGACGGACAGTCTGAGGAATCACAGGCAGCACACGATCAAATGAAATCTCAAGTTCTGGCTGTTTTTAAAGAAAGGAGACAAACCTGATCAAGAGTCTTTTCCTAAGAGTGCTTTATCATTTCGTCTTTTTCCAGTTGTTTCTTTAGTTTGAGTGAAACATCTTTAAAATTATCTTTTTATTAATTAAATGAACTTTTAATCACATTACACCCTTTCTTAAATCATTTCCAGTCCAGTGCAGCAGGTCACAAAAACTCAAAATCACTTCATAGCATGTGTCCCCTCCGGCTCACCGTAGTCACCCTAAAACTCACACAATCTCATTAGTGTGTGTGTGTGTGTGTGTGTGTGTGTGTGTGTGTGTGTGTGTGTGTGTGTGTGTGTGTGTGTGTGTGTGTGTGAGAGTGTGTGTGAGAGGAGTGAGATGATATCAGTCCTGTTGATTGATGGTGTAATCATTCTACAGCTGACCAGGATGTTGTGACACACACACTCTCTCCCTCTCTCACACACACACGCACACACACACACACACACACACACACACACACACACACACACACACACACACACACACACACACACACACACACACACACACAGCGTCATGTCTCTCTCCCTCCCTCCGTCAGTCCGTCTGTCTGTTATATTTGGCAACATGGAAATGAGACATGGAGCCGGCTGGTGGAGGTGAAGGTGGTCCCCTCCTCCTGGAGGAGGGATAAATGCTGCGTTGTCATGGCAACAGCTCAATAGGCTGAGCAGGAAGGAGAGTTGGTTTCATAACAGCAGACACACTCTGCAGTTTTTTGCATCGACTCGCTCATACATTTGCATTTTTCGCTGAGTCGCTCTGATGCAGAGGGACATCACTGTGACCGAGCAGGACGCTAACAATGCTAGCAATGCTAACAATGCTAGCTCATCGACTCTTTTGGCCTGAATAGCAGCAGGTTTGTCATGAAGCTTGTCCACATTAGATATCAACAGTTCCCGGTCACATGTACTTGTAAGTCATTGTTCATATTCAATGACTTCCAGCTCTCTCCTGTAAGCAGTTCAAAAGTCCGCTTATGAATCAAATGTGATAACGTTTGAGACATGGGAACCCCCGTCGATAATTTAATGATAATACAGGTTTATGGCTATCGCTAATTATCATTAGTGCAGCTTTTCGTCTTCAGTAATCATTTATTTTCCACCACCACCCACATGTGCTTTTATTACCGCCGTTTGTCAGCAGGATTACAGGAAACACTTCGACCCCAATGTTCATGAACCTTGGTGGAAGTGTGAAGCATGGCACCCGTTACATTGTGTTGCGGATCTGAATCACTACACTGTTACATTGTTTTCCTCTTATGGAAACAGCTGTGCTCAGGGCTCTTCTAGTTCTATTCATGTATTTATACTTTGTCACATACACAAAAGTTTATATGACACGGCTGTCATATTGATGTTTGTCTTCTTTCTTGTGAAGTGGTGCTGAACTGTCAAACTGTACAGAGGCCTCGATATTAACGTTGGTCCCATGTCAACTGAGGACTTTAGAATTAGCACTAATAATAAAACCCGTCTGTATTCACCCGAGTGATAAGCTTTTTAATAAATGTTCATTTGTAAACGTTTAGTTGCATAAAAGCACATGAGCCAGCGTGTGAGTCCTGTTGTAAAGGCTGGTGTTTGGCAGCAGATCTCACAGCACACAGATGGCACAGAGAATATTCTGGCAGCCAGCTGATGTGAAGGTGTGAGTTTTATTTCACAGTGCGTCCGTCCAGCAGACTTTAATGTTGCTGAAGAGAGAAAACAGACACATTGTAATGTTTCAGCGACAATCGGGAACTTTAATTCTTTACCTTCTGGATGTTCAGACCTCCGTCCTGTGAGACAGCACACCAGCGCTACCAGCGCTATGGAACTACAGCGTAGTTATGAGGCTGTGTCCTGACACATAGTTCATACTAGAGAAAGAATCTGCATTTGATCCAATTTATTTGAGCCAATAATGATAAATTTAAGTTGGTCCAGATCGAGCCTGATGCCAATACAAAAGTAAAATAACAACAAGTAGCCTCCAACCATATGAATAAAGAAGATGGGATTAAATCAAAGACATTCAGATGCTCGTGGATCATTTCCATCTATCACTTCTGATCAATCTCACTTTTGTGCAGATAATCCAAGTTTGTGTTCCAGGGCGTCTTCTTCAGCTAACCCTTCTGATCGAGCTTCCTGCCCTCTGTGGCCGCTGGCGGTGAAACACCCATCGCAACCGATATTGGTGAGAACTGCAGTTATCGTGTTGCGTTGTTCGCAAACGATTCGTTCAAAAGAACTGAATTACTTCCCTGAAACGATGAGTCGAGCTCTTAATGAGTCTCTGCTTGTTTGCATGAATCTACCTGAGTGTGTGATTCAAGTCATTCGCTGCCTCCTCCTTTACAAACATCGGTTCTCAGCTACCTGGTTAGCGAGTTGAACTGAACGTTTGGCCGTGATTCAGTTGAACAAATCTTTTTTTTTAAACGGTTTCCAGTGATTCAGGACTCTGAAAATAACTGGTTTGCCCCATGTCCCAAAAACAAACGTATGCAAACTGCACAAAGTTCAGCTGTATGTGTTTTTAATAATGTTATCGAGCAGTATGTCACAGCCTCCAAGAGAAACACGTGCAGGATGAGGACACAAACATGCAGGGACAGCTGGATGTGTGAATCATCACCTCTCTGACTGACTGCAATCAAACATTTTCTTTATTTCCCTCCATCCAGTCGTCTGGAAAGGACAAACAAGTACAACATTTAAGAAATGTTACCACGTGTAGTGGAAATGGGGCCACACTGTGTTTGTGTGTATATTGAGGCCAGCAGTGCAGTATCTCCTGTGTCGTTGGTAGAAAATGTCTGCTGCTGTGCGTCTCGGTCTGATGACATCGGCGGTAATCCATCCACACTACTGCAAAACCCGAGAGGACAGTCGCACTGCATGCTGGGAAAGAAGCTGCCTGCGATCTCACACAACGTTGTGAGAAATGCCTTTAACTCATGGACTGTTCTGGACATTCTTTGAAGACATTAAACTGCTAATGAGTGATTTAAGTGTGTTTGTTCTTTACATAACTGCCCTCAACCTGCCCCTTCTAGTGATGTCCTACATTTCCCAGAATGCCTGTTGATATCCCCCTGAGAGTGGGGCCGTTCAGCTTTGGATCACATGTGTAGGCAGAGAGACAGGAAGCAGGCGTGATGTGAGAGTCCTGGGGTGCATCCATTACCTTGCTTCACATCTTCCTTCCCCTCACGTGCGTCTCTTGGGGATGAGGATGAGATGTGAGGACAGAGAATCCTCAGTTGGGAAATGGAATATTTTTAGTCATTTGAGCGTCACTTTTAAACAACGTCGTGTGCACAGCTGTTACACAGTTTAACGCTAAATAAATCCCAGTTTGTCTCCTGGAAATCTTAGATTAATTCATTTCAATGTAATATTGTCAAACGGCTTCACATTACATCAGTTTAGCCTTAACTTTTAAACGGGTGTATTATATGAAATCATTTGCAATGCATTGTGGTCAAATGTCTGGTCTTTGGGTCTATTCCCTAGTGGATTTTTCAATTATGATTATTGAACATTTTGTTCAAGAATGTTTACGGTTGATGTTTTAGATTGAATGTAAGTGTCAGATAAACTACAGATGGACTGTGATTGTGTGTCCCTCACATTGAAATAATAATATCTCTGCTACTGATTATTTCATGTGGTCTTTCTTTCGTAATTGTCACTTTAAGCAAAACCTTTGGAGGAGTCGTGCTTAACATTTCTACCCAGCATACATGGTCAAAGTAGGAAATGTAGGATTTTGTATGAATGTATTAAGTGGCATGTAGCACCGAGTAGTATAAACTGGTTCTGGTTCCAGTCTGTGTTTTATTGCAACGGAGGTTTTCTGCCTTTCTTGAGGAAAAAGTCCAATAATTGTAATAATGTCCTCCAGACCAAACACAAGATCGGTGACTTTGTCTGGCACACTGAAGAACAAGACTACGTCACGTTTGCTCCCGTTAGTGAAGGTGACGAGCGGGACTCGGCTGTCTGTCACTGTTTCAGTGTCGGTGTGTAAAAAAAGAAGCTTCAGGTCACAAGAGAGAAACAATAAAAAGAAAGACACATATGTGACGGCAGTCAGCGAATCCTGGACGACTGCCACATGCAACATCTATATGTGTCCCGATAGACCGTCAGCACGTGCGTCTTTAAAGGTAGCATCAACCTAAAACACTGTGTGAAGTTCTCCAAACTTCTTCCAGCAGTAGCAGCTGAATCATGTGAGACTTTGGATGTTTACCAAACGCAACCGACAAATCCTGCTCACGGTGTCTTTGAGAGTCCAACTTGCTTCTCTGCTGAGCAGTGAGTTGAACATTTAAAGATTTATTCTATTCCCCAGAACTTTAGTGGCGATGCAGAGCGCCGGTTAGCCTGAGCACAAGGTTGAGCTATAGCACAATCTGCATTATATGCAAATCTTTAAAGCTCTTTTAGTTTGTCCGACATCAACCAGAGCATGGGGACATTTCAGCCGTTCTTCCATCAGTGTGTGATTCACGAGAGCTTTCTAAGACTAAGAAGCATCCAAGCAAAGTTATTGTGCTGAGGACATGGCCACCAAGTCAAAACATCTTTCCCTCGTACACTGCGCTGAACCTGCACTGCTGTGAAAGGAGAGAAAACTTCTCATCTCTTAATGATAATTTAAACCTGTAAAGTGCTTTAAAGATTAGACTCGTTCCTGACAGGATAAGAATCAGGTGCACACACACACACACACACACACACACACACACACACACACACACACACACACCTGGTTAATTGGCACTGACACACTACACAATACTTAACACAGAACAGACTGATGCTGAGGACAGGAACTCGGTC
The DNA here is from genome assembly GCF_900634415.1 of Cottoperca gobio. Taxonomy (NCBI): domain Eukaryota; kingdom Metazoa; phylum Chordata; class Actinopteri; order Perciformes; family Bovichtidae; genus Cottoperca; species Cottoperca gobio. Next base: position 191,143 of record NW_021166834.1, on the reverse strand, counting down.
GACTGCAGGTGTATGCTGCATGAGATCTGCTCTTTAATTATATTAGATTATTATTATATTAGAGTGAAACATGAAGCGTGACGTGTACGTGAGAGGAAGAGGAGGACAGTTAGCATCTACAACTAGTGGATCGCCTCACGTCGCATTCTCCGGTTAAGTTTTTAAAAATAAACATTTGGCCGTGTGCTGACTCCTGGTCGGTGACCTTTGACCCCTTCCCAGTCGATGCTGCGACCTGTTTTTGGTCTGGTGTTCACAGCTGATTTTGTGTGCTTGTTCATCGGGGTATTTTCAATATAGCTGATCGAAAAGTCGATTGACAGAAAATGAATCGGCAGTTATTTTGATCAACTTTTATGCAAAAATGGCAGAAATGCTGTTTTCAGCCTCTCAAATGGAGATGTTCCTCCTTTGTTCTGTTCTGTATCATATTAAACGGAATATATTTTGTTTATAAACGAATAAAACAAGACATTTAAAGGCATCACTTCAAATTTGAGAAACTAGGATGCACATTCTTCAATATTTACGATTAATTGAGAACATGATTGGCAGATTAATCCATATTGAATTCAACTGTTGCAGTTTCAGCCCTATTATTAAATATTGCCTGTTTGTGCATGTTTCTCTTTGAATTCGCTTCATTTCCGTCTATTTGCAACATTTGATTCCTCCTCACCTCAATACCATTGGGAATTATTGTTTTATGTGATTCTTTTCTTCTAGAAGGAACACGACGAGCAGTCTGTGGATGAATGTGAGCTACAGTATCAGCTAGCTGCTCAGAGAGTGTGACAGCAGCAGCTCAGTGCTACGTGTGTGTGTGTGTGTGTGTGTGTGTGTGTGTGTGTGTGTGTGTGTGTGTGTGTGTGTGTGTGTGTGCGCGTGTGTGTGTTTGTGTGTACGTGTGTGTGTGCATGCACGTGTGTGTGGGCTGCAGCAGTTCTGAGTGCCGCAGGCTTGTTGAATAGAGCTGCACTGTAGTTAAATATCAGCACCTGTCTGTCTGTGTGTCTGTGTGTCTGTGTGTGTGTGTGTGTGTGTGTGTGTGTGTGTGTGTGTGTGTGTGTTTATTTGGTCCTCTGTTTGCTGCCGTGTTGCTGTGCGTGCATGCACTCACTGCAGTGTGTGTGCGTGTGCGCGTGCGCGTGTGTGCTGCAGGGTAAACTAGGCTAGCTGATATGAATAGAGAAGTGATGAATTACCTCTCAGAGCCGAGCCGCAGGACAACACCCTGGGGTCCAACTGTGTGTGTGCGTGTGTGTGTGTGTGTGTGTGTGTGTGTGTGTGTGTGTGTGTGGGGCACTTTCCAGATGTAACCCAGTGGAAACAGTGAATCAACTGTTAGCAGCAGTGGAGGATCTATTTAAAACACACACACACACACATACATATGTACTCACACACACACACACACACACACACACACACACACACACACACACACAGACGCATACACACAGTCCTTGTTACCGTGACAACATGTTTCTTCATTTGCAACGGTTGCCCTTAACAACACTGTTGGCATGGCCTCCTTTCTGGAGCTGGTAAAACTGAAATGCAGCTTCTCTCAGTCAGAGACAGACGTAGATAGATATCTAACTACCAGAGACAGAAACCTATCTCTGTCTCACTCTCTCTCTCTCTCTCTCTATATATATATATATATATATATATAGATATATATATATATATATATATATATATCTATATCTATATAGATATATATATATATATATATATCTATATATATATATATCACCTCCACCACCACCTTCACCTCCACCTCCACCTCCACCACCACCACCTTCACCTCCAACTACACCTCCACCTTCACCTCTACTCCACCTTCACCTCCACCACCACCTTCACCTCCACCTCCACCTTCACCTCCACCTTCAACTCCACCTCCACCTTCACCTCCACCTTCACCACCACCTCCACCTTCACCTTCACCTTCACCTCCACCTTCAACTCCACCTTCACCTCCACCTCCACCACCACCTTCACCTCCAACTACACCTCCACCTTCACCTCTACTCCACCTTCACCTCCACCACCACCTTCACCTCCACCTCCACCTCCACCTTCACCTCCACCTTCAATTCCACTTCCACCTTCACCTCCACCTCCACCTTCACCTCCACCGCCACCTCCATCTCCACCTCCACCTTCACCTCCACCTCCACCTCCACCTCCACCTTCACCTTCACCTCCACCTTCAATTCCACTTCCACCTTCACCTCCACCTCCACCTTCACCTCCACCGCCACCTCCATCTCCACCTCCACCTACACCTCCACCTCCACCAGAAAGTCATCACTCGCACGTTGCACTCACAACTGTGTTGTTTCTAAGCGTATACAGATTAATGGATGTTCAGCATCATTATAATATATAAATGAGTTATTGACAGTAGGAACAACAGTTGGCTGTCATTTAGAAATCTACTGCACCACTAAAATAAGTATTTAAACTCTGAAGTGAAGCTTATTCATCGTAGTAAATAAATACTATGAAGTAGTCGCTTGTTCCTGTGTGTGTTGAACGTGTCCACAGATAGAAAGTGATCAGAGGAAGAATTATTGGGAAAACTGGCTTCAGTGAATTTTCTGTTCAGCCCCAAAACGTTTTCACGGTTGTTTGACCAATCAGCGAGTTGTCATGTCGAAAGGGTTAGGGTTAGGTTTAGGGTTAGGGTTAGGTTTAGGGTTAGGTTTAGGGTTAGGTTTAGGGTTAGGGTTAGGGTTGACCAAAATACATGTAAAATAAAAACCTTCCTCCGTGGTACCATCAGTCATAAGTTTGCCTTTTCAACAATCATATCTCTTCTCTTTGCTGTGTTTGTATCTGTTCCTTGTATTGTTCTCACTTTCCTCACATAAGGTCAATTAGATTACATAATGAAACGGAGTGATTTGATATTTGAGATAATCTTGCAGTTGAATATCTGATGTGCACCACCAGAACTCGGCTTAAATATGAAAACATAATGATTCCTCCAAAGTGTATGTGGTGCCTTTTTAATTAAAACCCTTCAAAAGTTGATGAGTGACGACCGTTTAACAGACAGAAGCAGTGTGTGTGTGCGTGTGTGTGCAAGTGTGTGTGTGTGTGTGTGTGTGTGTGTGTGTGTGTGTGTGTGTGTGTGTGTGTGTGTGTGTGTGTGTGTGTGCATGTGTGTGTGTGCATGTGGCAGTGACTCAGCGACAGGCGTACGTTATGAACTAATGAGATTGTAATCAGATGAGAGCGACCTGTAAGCCGAGGACAGGCAGGAGGCATGATGGGAAATGAAGGGATGAGTCCTCTGTCTCTTTATGCATCTGACATAGTAAAAGTAATAAGTTACTATTGACTCTGCTCTCAGTTCTATCTCACACATACACACATACACTCGTACACACACACGTACACACCTAGAGTGCCTCACTCCATGCTTACATAAGCTCTTTGACATTTTGAAATTGTACACTGTGATTATACACACACACACACTGAGCATAATTATTAAATGATTGTGTATCTTACATAACAGCTGTTAAACCCTCCCTCTGCTGCTGAAGTCTGTCCCTCCATCGTTAGTGGTTGATGTGTTGGTGTTGCACTGACTTGTATCAGAGTTAGAAGGTTAAACACTAACCCTGTGACGTCCGTTCAGCAGCACACCAAGGAAGTTGACGGTTTGTCTCCCGGCAACATCGCCTCATAGTTGTCACTCAACTGTTGTCATGGTAATCTCGAGGCTTAGTTACCGTGTTCACAAGTATGTAGGCGTTTTCTATCCTCTCCTGCCCGGCTGCTGTAGCCGTGTGTCATGTGTCAGACGCACGACGCCAAACACAAACACGATCGTGACAAACTGAGGTTTCTTTGGCAAGTCCACAAACATTTGATCTTTCAGCATTGCAGCTTCGCTTTGTTGTGTAATGTAATGTTTCCTTCATTACTGCTGCACAGAGGATAAGAGAAGGTCCACTGTAACGAGCTGCCCAATAACATTGGTGACATATGTTGACATCACGTGCAGAACAGGTCTCACCATGTGATCATATGTATTTGTTTTTACCATTTAGAAAGTAGGACCACGGACTTTGAGTGGCGTGGTACTTTTTATCTGAGTATTTGTACATTTATTGGAGTATTTTCATTGGACTTTATGCTTCTCCTCCACTACAATCCACAGGGAAACAATTTAGTTTTGACTCCTACTACTATACTACTCTTTATTACTATATGTACTATATATATGTATTTGATCGTTTTAGTTACTAGTTACTTTGCATGTTCAGATTAAAATAATTATAATATATTATTACGAAGATTTAATTATCTCGTGGTGAAATTCACAAGCTGCCCAGCAGTATTTAAAAAGCTCCACGTTAATGCATCAATAATTATAATTCAATAATGAGATATTCTGAGCTGAGCCCTTCGGCATGATGAGCATTTTTACTTTTGGTACTTTAAGTATACTTTGATTCAAATACTTTTGTACTTTTACTTAAATAAAGGTTCTGAGTACTTTTTCCACCCATGAAGATGACTCAGTTTAATCTTTGTGCACCTATACAGAGAGATTTCTTGTTACAACGGGACATATTATGCTAATGTTCAGGTTTGTTTTGTGTTTACATGGTTTAATGTTCAAAACACTCTTTGTTTTTCGCATACTGTCCGTCTGAATACACCTGTATTATGTAACGCAGTTCTCAAGTCGTGGGTGGAGACACTCAGGTATATTGTAATGAGCCTGTAATGTGAAACAGGAAGAAGAGGCAAATCTGATTGGTTTGTTGAGTCACATGTTTTCACAAACACTGACTGAGTTGTCTTATTTCACAGTTTGTGGGTTGGTGGGTTCTCCAGACACCCGAATGTATGTGCACGGAAAAAGTGAGGTTTTCATGATCTGTCCCATTTTATACAGCCCAATATCAAAAATCACAAACGTGCCTCAAGGGCCTTTACAATCTGTACGGAATAGGATTAGCCTAGCTTAGCACAAAGACTGGAAACGGTAGGAAAGTGCTAGCCTAGCTCCCTCAAAAACAGAAAGAATGTACCTTTCAATGACTCTGATACTGTTTACTTATAGCTACCGATCTACCTTTAAACTGTGAGTTTGTATTTCTACATGTTTACTCTTTGTCCACCGGTGTGTGCTAAGCTAGGCTAAACATGATCTTACAGGCACATGAACGAAAACTCAAATCTTCTCATCTGATTGTCGTCAAGACAGCAAACCGAGATTTCCTAAAATGTAACGTTTGTGTTAATCATTGACTGCAGTTTATTTAACAATGACTGAGTTATGAGCGCCATCTGTTGGCAAATGTAGAGAGGAAACCCATTGTCTCTTCTGGACTATCACATCACCAAGAGGGAGGCGAGAGGGTTGACATCCATCTAAAGAAACCTGAGCAGTGTTCATATGAAAAGTGTGGAATTGAGGAGATCAATTACCTCCAGCATGATGTCTTTAGTTTAGAGTAATTAGACTGAGGTAGCACTTAATTTGACAGTGATATAGGGATTAATGATCTAAAAATAACTGATGATGGCAGTCTGACCTGTGTCACATTCTGCAGCACCAGTCTCTCTCTCTCTCTCTCTCTCTCTCTCTCTCTCTGTATCTGTGTCTCTCGCCCTCTGCAGTATGGGAGCAGTATGGTAATGAATGGCTCCAGCATGCTCTGCAGTGGTAGCAGCTCGCTCACTCCATACTAATACAACTGGTACACTGCCTGGATAGAGAAAGAGAGGGAGGGAGAAGGGGATGGAGATTGGGGAAGAGGAGAGGGAGGGACGAGAGAAGTACTTTATTCTTGCTGAGGGCAGAGAGAAAGACCAAAGTAGGTTTAAATGTGGAGAAAGACAGAGAGATACTTACTTTCACCCTTGATGCGGAAGTTCACAGCTTTTTTTGACAACGGTTTGCTTTTAGGTCTAAAAATACAGAGAGATGTCTGTGCTGTTTCTGTCTTCTTGGTTTGGGATCCTCACCTGTATATTAAAGGGCCGGTCACACCGTGTTATCCTCCGCGCACCCTCGCGAAATAGGCTGTGCTAAAGACATACTGACTCCTCGCAGGGCAAGATGATAAACTACTGTAGCATGCTCGTATTATTAGCTGAAACACTGTAGTCCTTCGAGCTTCTCTCTATTTGCTCTGTACTCTGTGAACTAGATCTAGACGTTGAACTAGATACTAAAAATGTACATGACTTAATAATCACAAGTAGACAAACTTTTGTGCTCAAAAGTGCGTATTCATCCTCCTAAGTGACCGGTTAAAGCCGTTTTTAAAACCTAACCTCGAGAAAATGTCAGGGTCATAAAGGAATTTAGGATGTCATTTTGATTTACTGACTTTTTTTGTCTTCTACATGGTTACATTTTCAGATTAGACTGGAAAGGCGAATTTCTTTTTCAAGAGGCTGGGATGATTTGTTATTGTGTTTAGCCTAAGCATTGTTAGTTTTACTTTACCACAGAGATAATGAATTCAGGGTTTAGAACGGTCAATGTTTTATTTCTGTCTGGTTTGCCTCTGGGGTTCATAACAAGGCCAGCGTTAAAAAGAAAACTCACCAAGAACTGAATATTTCTAGGCTCCAGTTAGGGCCTGTTTTATATTAGCATGCTAACACTGAACAGAACCAACATCAGAATAAATGTAGAGGAGTTCAGTGCAGAGACACACTTACAGCTGATGTTATATAAGCTCACACCAGCACAGAGGGCCAGCAGGACGTTACAATCAGTTAAGTCTGTGTGTATGAACCTGAATTTACACTGTACACTCAGCACTGTATCACAGTGTGCATTCAGGCAGCGTGGCATACATCATGCCTGCAGCTACACACAGTGACGGTGAGTGTGCAGCCGACCAGCAAACTGTCACATCACAACGAGTGGGATGAAATGTGAGGAATAAGGTCTCAGCCTGGTGAAGCGTGCGGTCGCTGCTCCTCAGGCTGATCTGCAGCGTGCAGCGCGGGGATCTTTGTAGAAACGTTACAGGCGCCATTGCAACTATGACTTTCACCATGTTGGGAGACAAACGTTACAGATGGCAGCTGTTAAACCTGCATGAACACACGAGTTTAGGCCCCGGGATAACCTAAATCTAAGGTTACAGGAAGGCCAAGGCAGGCTTAACCTTGTTTCATGTTTTATATTTTTATCACAGTCAGGCTTGCCTCAGGTAGAACAAGAGTCCAACACACAACCTGTAGATTTTTGGTTACATTTTATTTTAATCTTGATGGTTTTTTATGTATTGTTAAAAAAGATGAAACCAGAAAAGTTGACTTTTCAGAGACACGTTGTTCACACAGGACAGAGACAAAGATAAACACATATGATGATCTTATAGAATATGATGCTTTGTGTCGATTAAACTACCAACAGGATATAAAGGAGGTAAAACATCTGCAGCAGGAACATGTAACACACACTTTAATGTAACAGGAACATGTAACACACACATTAATGTAACAGGAACATGTAACACACACATTAATGTAACAGGAACATTTAACACACACTTTAATGCAGCAGGAACATGTAACACACACATTAATGTAACAGGAACATGTAACACACACTTTAATGCAACAGGAACATGTAACACACACATTAATGTAACAGGAACATGTAACACACACATTAATGTAACAGGAACATTTAACACACACTTTAATGCAGCAGGAACATGTAACACACACATTAATGCAGCAGGAAAATGTAACACACACATTAATGTAACAGGAACATGTAACACACACATTAATGCAGCAGGAACATGTTATACACACATTAATGCAGCAGGAACATGTAACACACACATTAATGTAACAGGAACATGTAACACACACATTAATGTAACAGGAACATTTAACACACACTTTAATGCAGCAGGAACATGTAACACACACATTAATGCAGCAGGAAAATGTAACACACACATTAATGTAACAGGAACATGTAACACACACATTAATGCAGCAGGAACATGTTATACACACATTAATGCAGCAGGAACATGTAACACACACATTAATGCAGCAGGAACATGTAACACACACATTAATGCAGCAGGAACATGTAACACACACATTAATGTAACAGGAACATGTAACACACACATTAATGTAACAGGAACATGTAACACACATTAATGCAACAGGAACATGTAACACACACATTAATGCAGCAGGAACAAGTAACACACACATTAATGTAACAGGAACATGTAACACACACATTAATGCAGCAGGAACATGTAACACACACACACATTAATGCAACAGGAACATGTAACACACACATTAATGCAGCAGGAACATGTAACACACACATTAATGCAGCAGGAACATGTAACACACACATTAATGTAACAGGAACATTTAACACACACTTTAATGCAGCAGGAACATGTAACACACACATTAATGGAGCAGGAACATGTAACACACACATTAATGCAGCAGGAACATGTAACACACACATTAATGCAGCAGGAACATGTAACACACACATTAATGTAACAGGAACATGTAACACACACATTAATGCAGCAGGAAAATGTAACACACACATTAATGTAACAGGAACATGTAACACACACACATTAATGCAGCAGGAACATGTTATACACACATTAATGCAGCAGGAACATGTAACACACACATTAATGCAGCAGGAACATGTAACACACACATTAATGCAGCAGGAACATGTAACACACACATTAATGTAACAGGAACATGTAACACACACATTAATGTAACAGGAACATGTAACACACATTAATGCAACAGGAACATGTAACACACACATTAATGCAGCAGGAACATGTAACACACACATTAATGCAGCAGGAACAAGTAACACACACATTAATGTAACAGGAACATGTAACATACACATTAATGCAGCAGGAACATGTAACACAAACACACATTAATGCAACAGGAACATGTAACACACACATTAATGCAGCAGGAACATGTAACACACACATTAATGCAGCAGGAACATGTAACACACACATTAATGTAACAGGAACATGTAACACACACTTTAATGCAGCAGGAACATGTAACACACACATTAATGGAGCAGGAACATGTAACACACACATTAATGCAGCAGGAACATGTAACACACACATTAATGCAGCAGGAACATGTAACACACACATTAATGTAACAGGAACATGTAACACACACATTAATGCAGCAGGAAAATGTAACACACACATTAATGTAACAGGAACATGTAACACACACACATTAATGCAGCAGGAACATGTTATACACACATTAATGCAGCAGGAACATGTAACACACACATTAATGCAGCAGGAACATGTAACACACACATTAATGCAGCAGGAACATGTAACACACACATTAATGTAACAGGAACATGTAACACACACATTAATGTAACAGGAACATGTAACACACATTAATGCAACAGGAACATGTAACACACACATTAATGCAGCAGGAACAAGTAACACACACATTAATGTAACAGGAACATGTAACACACACATTAATGCAGCAGGAACATGTAACACACACACACATTAATGCAACAGGAACATGTAACACACACATTAATGCAGCAGGAACATGTAACACACACATTAATGCAGCAGGAACATGTAACACACACATTAATGCAGCAGGAACATGTAACACACACATTAATGTAACAGGAACATGTAACACACACATTAATGCAGCAGGAACATGTAACACACACAGTACTGTAACAAGAACATGTAACACACACATTAATGTAGCAGGAACATGTAACACACACATTAATGTAAAAGGAACATGTAACACACACTTTAATGCAACAGGAACATGTAACACACACATTAATGTAACAGGAACATGTAACACACACATTAATGTAACAGGAACATTTAACACACACTTTAATGCAGCAGGAACATGTAACACACACATTAATGTAACAGGAACATGTAACACACACATTAATGTAACAGGAACATGTAACACACACTTTAATGCAACAGGAACATGTAACACACACATTAATGCAGCAGGAACATGTAACACACACATTAATGTAACAGGAACATGTAACACACACATTAATGTAACAGGAACATGTAACACACACATTAATGCAACAGGAACATGTAACACACACATTAATGTAACAGGAACATGTAACACACACATTAATGCATTAGGAACATGTAACACACACATTAATACAGCAGGAACATGTAACACACACATTAATGCAGCAGGAATATGTAACACACACACATTAATGCAGCAGGAACAAGTAACACACACATTAATGTAACAGGAACATTTAACACACACTTTAATGCAGCAGGAACATGTAACACACACATTAATGTAACAGGAACATGTGACACACACATTAATGTAACAGGAACATGTAACACACACATTAATGTAACAGGAACATGTAACACACACATTAATGTAACAGGAACATGTAACACACACTTTAATGCAACAGGAACATGTAACACACACATTAATGCAGCAGGAACATGTAACACACACATTAATGTAACAGGAACATGTAACACACACATTAATGTAACAGGAACATGTAACACACACTTTAATGCAACAGGAACATGTAACACACATTAATGTAACAGGAACATGTAACACACACATTAATGCAGCAGGAACATGTAACACACACATTAATGCAGCAGGAACATGTAACACACACATTAATGTAACAGGAACATGTAACACACACATTAATGCAGCAGGAACATGTAACACACACATTAATGCAGCAGGAACATGTAACACACACATTAATGCAGCAGGAACATGTAACACACACATTAATGCAGCAGGAATATGTAACACACACACATTAATGCAACAGGAACATGTAACACACACATTAATGCAGCAGGAACATGTAACACACACCTTAATGCAGCAGGAATATGTAACACACACACATTAATGCAACAGGAACATGTAACACACACATTAATGCAGCAGGAACATGTAACACACACATTAATGCAGCTGGAACATGTAACACACACACACATTAATGCAGCAGGAACATGTTATACACACATTAATGCAGCAGGAATATGTAACACACACACATTAATGCAACAGGAACATGTAACACACACATTAATGCAGCAGGAACATGTAACACACACACAGTAATGCAACAGGAACATGTAACACACACATTAATGCAGCAGGAACATGTAACACACACATTAATGCAGCAGGAACATGTAACACACACACATTAATGCAGCAGGAACAAGTAACAAACACATTAATGTAACAGGAACATGTAACACACACATTAATGCAGCAGGAACATGCAACACACACACATTAATGCAGCAGGAACATGTAACACACATATTAATGTAACAGGAACATGTAACACACACATTAATGCAGCAGGAACATGTAACACACACAGTACTGTAACAGGAACATGTAACACACACATTAATGCAGCAGGAACATGTAACACACACATTAATGCAGCAGGAACATGTAACACACACATTAATGCAGCAGGAACATGTAACACAAACATTAATGCAACAGGAACATGTAACACACACATTAATGTAACAGGAACATGTAACACACACATTAATGCAACAGGAACATGTAACACACACATTAATGTAACAGGAACATGTAACACACACATTAATGCATTAGGAACATGTAACACACACATTAATACAGCAGGAACATGTAACACACACATTAATGCAGCAGGAACATGTAACACACACACATTAATGCAGCAGGAACAAGTAAAACACACATTAATGTAACAGGAACATGTAACACACACATTAATGCAGCAGGAACATGTAACACACACATTAATGCAGCAGGAACATGTAACACACACACATTAATGCAACAGGAACATGTAACACACACATTAATGCAGCAGGAACATGTAACACACACATTAATGCAGCAGGAACATGTAACACACACACACATTAATGCAGCAGGAACAAGTAACACACACATTAATGTAACAGGAACATGTAACACACACATTAATGCAGCAGGAACATGTAACACACACACATTAATGCAACAGGAACATGTAACACACACATTAATGCAGCAGGAACATGTAACACACACATTAATGCAGCAGGAACATGTAACACACACATTAATGCAGCAGGAACATGTAACACACACATTAATGCAGCAGGAACATGTAACACAAACATTAATGCAGCAGGAACATGTAACACACACATTAATGCAGCAGGAACATGTAACACACACATTAATGCAGCAGAACATGTACACACACATTAATGCAGCAGGAACAAGTAACACACACATTAATGTAACAGGAACATGTAACACACACATTAATGCAGCAGGAACATGTAACACACACACATTAATGCAACAGGAACATGTAACACACACATTAATGCAGCAGGAACATGTAACACACACATTAATGCAGCAGGAACATGTAACACACACATTAATGCAGCAGGAACATGTAACACACACATTAATGCAGCAGGAACATGTAACACAAACATTAATGCAGCAGGAACATGTAACACACACATTAATGCAGCAGGAACATGTAACACACACATTAATGCAGCAGGAACATGTAACACACACATTAATGCAGCAGGAACATGTAACACACACATTAATGCAGCAGGAACATGTAACACAAACATTAATGCAGCAGGAACATGTAACACAAACATTAATGCAACAGGAACATGTAACACACACATTAATGTAACAGGAACATGTAACACACACATTAATGCAGCAGGAACATGTAACACACACATTAATGTAGCAGGAACATGTAACACACACATTAATGCAGCAGGAACATGTAACACACACATTAATGCAGCAGGAACATGTAACACACACATTAATGCAGCAGGAACATGTAACACACACATTAATGTAGCAGGAACATGTAACACACACATTAATGCAGCAGGAACATGTAACACACACATTAATGTAGCAGGAACATGTAACACACACATTAATGCAGCAGGAACATGTAACACACACATTAATGCAGCAGGAACATGTAACACACACATTAATGCAGCAGGAACATGTAACACAAACATTAATGCAACAGGAACATGTAACACACACATTAATGCAGCAGGAACATGTAACACACACATTAATGCAGCAGGAACATGCAACACACACATTAATGCAACAGGAACATGTAACACACACTTTAATGCAGCAGGAACATGTAACACACACATTAATGTAACAGGAACATGTAACACACACATTAATGCAGCAGGAACATATAACACACACATTAATGTAACAGGAACATATAACACACACATTAATGCAGCAGGAACATGTAACACACACATTAATCTAACAGGAACATGTAACACACACATTAATGCAACAGGAACATGTAACACACACATTAATGCAACAGGAACATGTAACACACACATTAATGTAACAGGAACATGTAACACACACATTAATGCATTAGGAACATGTAACACACACATTAATGCAGCAGGAACATGTAACACACACATTAATGCAGCAGGAACATGTAACACACACATTAATGCAGTAGGAACATGTAACACACACACACACATTAATGCAGCAGGAACATGTAACACACACATTAATGCAGCAGGAACATGTAACACACACATTAATGCAGCAGGAACATGCAACACACAATAATAAATAAAATAATACATGTAAAAACACTTTAACACAATGAATACCTTTACTTTTCAAACTTTCAGTACATTTTGCTGATAATACTCACATACTTAAGGTTGAGAATGCATGCATACTTGTAGTGGAGTTTTGTTTTAGTACTTTCACTCAAGTAAAGAGGATCTGAATACTTCCTGCCCACCTGGGGATGACCCTGACTCTGAAAATAGAGATAAATAATCACAAATGTTAGCCAGAAATGATTACGTTATTGTTGTATTATTCGTATTAAAAGTAATAATATCTAGTTATCACATTTTACAATAAAATCAAATTGTTATTGTAATTCGTTCACTGATTGAATGCAGTCGTTATCTCACAGACAGTGATGGTTGTATGATTAAAGAGTTGATGAAATTTGCATTTAATTACCTGATAGTTTGGTTGAAGTTTGGAATCCACGTTCTTCACCTCTGGTATATCCAGCTTGGCCCTTAACATTTTGTCAAACAGCTGCTGTAGTCAAACATTTTATACATAAAGTAGTTTTATTTTTTTGGTATAATTTGTAACAAAAGCATTATCATCATTTTAACCTCTGGCACTTCCATCCTCATGGTTGTCACCAAGTATAAATATGGTTATAACATCACATCATAACCTTTAGCTATTTTTAGAGTGAAGTTTGTGAAGGTGACATGACACATGGCGGTGCACGCAGTATGACTCTTCTTCACACAGCTCCTCGGTGACAGATTGGTGATTTGCCTGGTGGTAGGGTTCAGTGAGCGGTTAGTGAGTCCATCTTTTAGTTGCGAGGTTGCAATAGACATTGAGGATAGCAACCTTCTTGTACCAGCTATCAAACCTTTACCTGCTCTGGATGAGACCATCAGTAAAATGCTCTAAATAAGTGGAAGACGCATTTGGTGAGGAAATGGCTAAATGGCTAAATAGCCAAACAGCAAATCAGCGTTAGCGAGCAGGATAAGACTAGCCCTTCCTCTGTCCCCTGAAAACACAGTTAACAATCTATATATGTGCATCATCCTCCCTCTCCTGACTCACTGTACACTATACATGTACTTCTGTGATGCTAACTGCTAGTGCTAACGGCCGACATTGACTGTGTGCTAACCATGAGCTAGTAGCCTATATTGTGTGTTCTAACTGCTAAGCTAACACGTGTGATTGTATGTTACCGTTGTATGCTGGTATGACTAGTTAAAACTTAATACTAACTATTGTATGCAATTTATATTGTGTGCTAAAGTAATGCTAACATGGTAAAATAAGCTAACTATAAGCTAAGATTATTAGTTGTAACTGTGTGCTAATTGCTATGCTGCTGTTATTTATTGTGTGCTAAGCTAATGCTGATAGATGTGTGCTTTTTGCTTTAACACTACTAGCCATACTTGCTAATTGCTACAGGCTGCTATTAATACTTTGTGCTAAGCTATTGCTGATAGTGTGCTGTAATGCTAACTGTGCTAATTGTGTTTGTTTATGTGTGCCTGTCTGTTCTTGTTGTTGTTGTTGTTGTCTACCTTTCTCTGTTTCTCTCTTGACTTTATTTTTCTCTCTTTTTTCTCTTTCTCCCTCTCCCAACTCTTTATCTTTCTTTCTCTCTTTCTATCTCTTTCTGTCAGGTCTTATTCCTCCTCCACTACCTGTTCTACTACCAACACCTCTTGTCGTTCCTCCAACAACCCTACTAGCATCACCACTCCTTCCTCCACCTCCTCCTCCTCCTCCTCCTCTCTCTACTCCTCCAGCCTACCTCCTAACAGCCACGCCACCTACCATCAGTACTGCTGTCCCGCGCGCCTCCGCCTGCCCAAGCCTCCCTGCGCCCTGCCCCCCGCCAAGCACCACGAGCAGGCAAGGTAAGGGCCAGAGTCCCCCTTCCTCAACACCCAGCCTCACCCACTGTCCCCCGCTCTGCCTCCACCCACCACACTGCCCCTGGTAGCCTCCCCCAGACCATGTTCACCATCAGGTTGGGCAGTGACCCCAAACGCATTGAGAGTGAATTTGACGCGCGTTATGATTTCTGAACTTACTTGATGTTTTAAGTAGAACTGTGGCATGTTAAAGCTGCAGTTTGTAACTTTAAAAAAGATAATTTGGTATCGTACTTGCTAAAATATTGTCACTATACGCTGACAGTAGTGCACAAGACAGATTAACTGTGAATAAACCCTGTTCCTCTGCCTCTCCCCAGTGCTCCAAGTGGCATTTGCAAGATTCCAGCGCGCCCGAAGGAAAACAACCAATCAGAGCCGAGGACTCTCTAAATCAAACTGTCAAACTAGGCATCGCTGACATTAATGAAGATTCTGTTACTGCATTATCTATTCCTCGCCTCAAAAGTTTCGGAAATAAATATTAGTGTATTGTTTAGCTGTAAATCGAGAACGTTTTCTCGAGTCAGTGGGCGGTGCTTGGTTTTAGCTCAACCGTTTTCAGCGGCCAAGTCTCAAACTTTCTCATTTTACAGCAAGTCTGCCCAGACTGAGTGACCAAAGACACATTATTTGTGCAGTATTTTACAAAACAAAGACACATCGAAGGCAAAAATCACAGTGAAATCTGGGTATATTGTAGTGATTACAAAACCATCTTCTAGTTCCAGCTACTTAGAAGTGAGTATGTGTTGCTTTCCTTTGCCTTAAATTAAATTAAATTAAACAGAATATTTATATATGTTTGACATTTGAACACATCATCTTTGGATTCAGGAAATTGTGCTGTGAATCTTTCATTATTTTGTCGAACATTTTATAGATTTAAAATTTAGCCATTAATTTAGAAAAAGGTTTGCAGATCAATCGATTATAAAAAATAATTCTTAACCTAACTTTATTTATGAGAGAAGGAAAACTAAAGTAAAGCAACAACACCTGAATTATTGTATTATTACATTTGCTACAGATTATCGTAGAAGATTAGTTTTAAAATTATTATTATCGGATTTATTTTTACAGTTTCTATGTTGTTATTGGGATTTTCTACCTCTAAAATAAACTTAAATAAATTAAACTGGGCTCAGTGTCTTTGTTAGGGAACTTCTAGCCCTATAGTACATTATAACCAGTTCAGTGTATTAACTATTAAAGGAAATCCTGATCCGACTGTTTGGCTCCTAAATCTTTGCATCTTTGCACAAAATGGAAATGTGAAGTATAAAATATAAAGTCTAAAACGCAAAAGTTCATTTGTGACGATCCAAACTCAAGGTCCACTCACTAGCTTTCAGTAGAAGACAACACAATGTGCCCTGAGCTTGTGAAGACCATGTGATATGTCTAAAGCTCTGGTAAAAGCAAGTAAGTGGACCTTGAGTTGAGTGTTTTGTCAAAATGAAGTCTAAAGTTTGTTGTTGCAGTAAAAGTCGTTCAAATTCGCTCTAAATGCATTTTGGCGTCACATGAAGCCTCACCTGCCCCCCCAGTCACACACACATGAAACAGCCCTGAAGGTGAAGCAGCCTCTCCAGTCGCTCCTTCTCTCTCATCCACCTTCTCCCCAAACACCATCACATCTCTCTCTCTCCACACCCACCTTCATCCCTCCCACATCTTCCATACTGCTCTGAAACAACACATCTGGAAGCCAAGCACCATAAACAGAGTCATCTAAGAGCTAATGACTCAACGGCGGCATTAGAGAGTCTTTCATTATTTCTTTATTCATTCAAATTTTTCTTTTTTCTTTCTGTTATTGCTGCTTTATTTCAGAGTTTAATGCATGTAGAGTTTCTAAATTCCGATTTAAGTTTCAAAGTTGTTCACACAGAACAACAAGTAAAAACAACGATGATGAAAGAATAAAATATATAATAGTTGAATAAGATTATTTCTCTTTCCCTCCAAACTGAGATTTGTATCTTTAATCTTAAACAGCAGAGGGCAGTGAAGCGACTAGATGGGATCTTTTAATACAAAAAGAAAAAACGTTCCCCCTTCAGACCCACATCTGTCTTTAAGAGAGCGTTCCCTCAATAAACACACATTAACACAACAATGTCAACATGTGATTTAAAGTTTAATATATCATTTATACTTTAGACTCAAACATTTACTGCCACAAATTCTCACTACAGCACCAAATGTGGATTAATCCGCCACTGAAAATAGTCCCCAACAAATACACTATTTGCTGTTTGTTTGATAAATGATGATAAAGATTAAAATCTTCAGGCGTGGAGCCACAGACAGTAAATCAGAAAGTATTGAGAGCAATAAAACATTAGCTTTTGACATTTTTTTAGATTTTAGATTACACGTGGTTTTCCCATCGTGCACCAGCACTTTAACACTCGTTGATTTTTAAATACTGTGATCTTTGAATCAGCAAACTGAATTATTTACTTCTTCTCTAAAAAGATTATGTACTATGTATTTCTTAGCTTTATTAATGTAGCTGGAAATTTTACGACATTTTTAGACAGTATTTATTTGCAAAGTTAAAGTTCTACTACAAGTTGCTTGTCAAATTTTCAGGAATTTCAGATTAAGATTGATTTTACATTTTGGCTGCAAACTCCAGAGGCTCGTAGAGATGCTCAGCACACACACACACACACACACACACACACACACACACACACACACTCCAGTCGTTTGTATTCAGAGACAATCGTTGGGATTTGAGTTTATTTCTTATATAGTGAACGTGACACAGAAAACACAACAAACATAGTGTTATAACAGTTAAATCATATGAGGCGTTCAGGTAACTCTTAGTATAAACAGGACACCTGCTGTTTGACAACAAGCGCGCGTGTGCGTGTCTGTGTGTGTGTGTTTGTTTGTTAAAAGGCACCACTGGGACACATATTAAAGTCACACATTAAAGATTGAGAGTGAGGAGATGATTTCTTCAACAACTGTGTGTGTGTGTGTGTGTGTGTGTGTGTGTGTGTGTGTGTGTGTGTGTGTGTGTGTGTGTGCTAGAGGATGAGTCACCAGCAGGGGAGGGTGTTGTGCATAACTACACACACAGAGCAGAGGGATTCGCCACATGACTAACATGCTGCTGACGACAGGCTGAGCTAACATGACCTCTGATTCTTCTGCTGAGTTCCGCAGCATCACTTCAAACTGTATGAACACAACAACAGAACAGAGAGTTAATGAAAATCTCTTAATGTTACTGTGAATAACATTATGCATACATACATATATTATGTTCAGCCACAGTGTCGTCAAAAGCATCTTGAAAGAACAACTGGAAACAGCTGAAAATGGCACGAAAACATCCTGAGTTCTCTTTACTTGTTGTTATGAAACAAAACAAATGGTTTTAAGGTAATGATTTATTTAAAGTCACATTTGCAGCAAACAGTGTGCAGCAAGCATTTAAAAGACATTTAGATAATATGTCCAAAGCAGTTCAAAGCACTCCAGATCTCCTCAGACGGAAGGATTTCAGTCTGTTTCTCGGTTTTCAAGCCATTTGATCATTTAAAGAGCAGGAGACATTAAAACTTCTGAATGGGATCAAAGTGATGGATTACAGCTCCGTTTTGAAAATCATCGGCGCCATGATTATCGTTCTCATTTGCACTTTTTACCGGCATTAATTCGTATTGGCTCCGGCCACTATCTCAAAATGACCAAAGGTCTGGCTCCCCGTCACCTCACCCTCTACTCACATCATCCCTCCCTCCCTCCCTCCCTGTCCTCTCCCCTTGAGGAAAACACTCAGACTGAGAAGTGAGTTTGGTCACCTTCGACTCTATGTAAAGTTTATAATTTTAAGAGATTAATTGTGTCCCGAGGCGACAAGGGAACTGCTTCACCTCCACCAGGGAAAGTAAAAACTGAGAAGGTCACTCCTCCAGTTACAGATGTGTAAACACTGACACATGGTGGCCACGTGCAGTACTGCAGCTCTAAACTTAAAACCCCATTACCAGAGTACTCTTCTTTTCTTCCCTCTTTTCTGATTCTTCTTCCACCATCCTTTTATCTTTTTTCTGTCTACCTTCTTCTTCTTCTTCTTCTTCTTCTTCTTCTTCTTCTTCTTCTCCTCTTCTTCTTCTTCCTTCTCCTTCTTCTCCTCCTTCTTCTTCTCCTTCTTCTCCTTCCTTCTTCTTCGTGCTTCGCCCTTCTTCTCCTCCTTCTTCTTCCTCCTTCTTCTCCTTACTCCTTCTTCTTCTTCTTCTCCTTCTTCTTTTCCTTCTCCTCCTTGCTTTTTCTTCTTCTCCTCTTCTCCTTCTTCTTCTCCTTTCCTTCTCCGCTTCTCCTTCTTCGCCTTCTTCTCCTTCTCATTCTGCTCCTTCTTCTTCTCCTTCTTCTTCTTCTTCTTCTCCTTCTTCTCCTCCTTCTTCTTCTCCTTCTTCTCCTTCTCCTTCGTCTTCTTCTTCTCCTTCTTCCTTTTCCTTCTCCTCCTTCTTTTTCTTCTTCGCCTTCTTCTCGCTTCTTCTTCCTCCTTTTCCTTCTCCTTCGCCTTCGTCTCCTTCTTCGCCTTCTCCTTCTTCTCCTTCTTCTTCTCCTTCTCCTCCTTCGTTTGTCTTCTTCTCCTTCATTCTCCTTCTTCTTCTCCTTCCTCCTTTTCCTTCTCCGTGCCACTTCTTCGCCTTTCACGTTCTTCTTCTCCTTCTCCTTCTCTTCTTCTCCTTCGTCTCCTTCTTCTTCTCCTTCTGCTCTTCTTCTTCTTCTCCTTCTTCTCCGTCTTCTTCTCCTTCTCCTTCTTCTCCTTCTCCGTCTTCTCCTTCTTCTTCTTCTTCTCCTTCTCCTTCTTCTTCTTCTTCTTCTCCTTCTTCTCCTT
This sequence comes from Cottoperca gobio, assembly GCF_900634415.1. NCBI lineage: Eukaryota > Metazoa > Chordata > Actinopteri > Perciformes > Bovichtidae > Cottoperca > Cottoperca gobio. Next base: position 170,575 of record NW_021166834.1, on the reverse strand, counting down.
CTTCTCCTTCTCCTTCTTCTTCTTCTCCTCTTTATCGCTGTTTTCTTTACTTCCAGTCATTTGCTGTTTGATTCTTGATTATCGCTCTTTCTGTGTCTCATGATGTAAATATACAGATAGTCATTCGTCAGTCTGTTGACTTTATTCTTATGTAAATTATTTAAAAAAAATAGATTGACCATGGATGATATACAATATATTATAAAAAGTATGAAATACAAAATAAATCTATTATCCACTGCAAACGATGAGAATGTACCTGATGATGATGATGATGATGATTATGATGATGATGATGATGATGATGATGATGATGATGATGATGATGATGATGATGATGGAGGTGATGATTATTTATAAGCGATGATTAACAACTGCGATGATGATGATGATTATGATGATGATGTCATGACAATGACTGTGACAATGAGGATGATGACGGTGGTGAATGATGAAGATTAAGATTAAAAACTCCTATGATTCTAAAGAAGCCTGTTTTATTCTTATGTTGGTCGAATGTTTTGACTTCGCAGTGAAGTCCAAACACAGTCGACAAGATGTTTGGTGGTTCAGAAATGTTCAATAATTTATATTTGTCCAGTTTAAAATATATAATATAAACATTTCTGTGAGCCAGAGCTGTGATTCAGTCCAACATCAGCGTGGGGGGCCAAATAAATGAATAAAGGTCTGAAAGAAGAAGTGAGCAGCCGCCATCTTCTAGTTTTAGGGTTGCCTAAACACCAAAACCACCAACAAGTCCGTCCTTCTCTCAGAACCTTCTCACTTCCTGTCTGTGGCTCTCCGCTCCAAGTCGCTGAAAATAGTCCCTTGTTTTATCAAACAAGGGACTATTTTCAGCATTGATCCACATTTGAGTATTTTTACAGTGAACACATTTATCACAACACACACTTTAACGTCCCGCCTTGCTTTTACAAACAGACTGATTTAATAAAACCTTTTCTTTGAGTCTTTTTAGTTGTTGTTTTTATATATTCTTTGTTATTTGTGTTAACTATGGTGCACCTGCAGATTAAATGTATATATAGTTATATATATATGTATATATATATATATATACATATATATATATAGTTTCTTATCCCAAACACATCCTTCCATTCGGCTCGTGTAATTTCAATCTGCACTTTTTTCATTTATATTTTGAACTCTTCTCTTTGATACGTTCAACATGTAAGTCTGGTGAATAATATGTGACATTGCACCTGCATCATGCTTCAGTCAAGAGGAATCTCAGTGTTACTATGATTAAACATCTCTGATATTGTTTTGTACTCTCAACATACCTGTACATCCTTAACTACACTGGTACATTACAAGGAAACATTACAAACCAGCGTTTGGATGCAGCTCAACTCAAACTGTCCTGTTATGTCACGTTCAATCTGTCCCCGACTGAAGCCGAGGTCAAGGGGAGGGGAAGCGAGCGAGCGACGGATAATTCGATTAAAGTCTTAGTGAGAAAAGCGGAGACGCTGCAGGTCTGCAGAGAGAAACAGATCGAACTCATTCACACTTCAGGAAAACACACTTCAGCACTTTTTCTTTCTCACCCGATGGATGAAATTGGATAACCTGACTGGAATTCAAACACTTTCCCATCGAGCTTTTAAAACCTGCTGAGTGAGCACAGGAAGCAGGAAGTACAGACAACAGGAAGTACCATGACAAGCAGGCGGTCAGTTTTAGGTCACGACTCTCCCGACACTTGCAAGTGACTATTTTAATACTTTATGTGACTGATTCTGACATATTTTGTGACCGTTTCTACTTCCTGACTTCTGAAATGACCAACACAGACTCCAGACTGTATTAGCTAATTAGCTAATCTGCACCTCACTTGTGAATGACAGCACAGGACTGGAGGTGAAACTGGGAATTAAAAGGTAGATGAACAGATGATACTGTTTTAAGCTCCTTCTGTTTCTAGCTTCACTTCACTTACAGTCACTTTAAAGAGAGAAGCTTTTATTAAACGCTTTTACCTTCTAACGATGCAGCTAATCTGTAGCCAAGAGCTAATAAAGAGGCTGGATGTGGTGGAAATGAGATATAAATACACTGATTTAGTTGGTTTGTTTGGGCTTCTAGTGTTTCTGCCTTTAAGGGAATCTGAATCCATTTAAACAAACAAGGGTCCTGGGAAATTAGTTTATCTGCTAGCAAGGGAGCTATCCTGTAGCCAGAAGCTCCCGCAGCTTCCCACAAGGATTAAATCTTTCAGCCTGTTAGCGTTCTAACTTACTAGGCCTCTTGCAGTGAGAGCTGTTGACAGAAAGTTATTCCAAATAAGATGTTTTAGCGAATGTTTTCTTGTCTTCAGCTCCAACAGTCAGCGAGCTTCATGTAAACTTCAGCATTTAGTGCTGTGGCTCAACAGTCCTCCTGGCTGCCTTTACGTTCAGCCAAATGCTCCGTCAGCTCCTCCTGAAGGCGTATTGATCCGCTGGATGCACATAAACCTGGGAGATTGGGCTGCGGATGCATCATCTGAGAGGATGTGACTTTGCAACAGGTTTCTGTACGTTTTCCTGTGATTGTGCTTCACAACATGTCACAGTTGTTACAAAGTATTCCCGGTGCCTGACTGTGGCATTGATCCATTGCACTCAGTCAGTCTGTGAAGGTCAGCTGTACTCCACGTCACGCTAACAGCACGTATGTGTGGTTCATATTGAGTTATATTTATAATCTGACCTTCTGATTTATTGACTGACTTCTTATATTTATTTACTGACTGAGAAACTAAATAACTGTACGCAGGCCGCAGCTAAAGATTCTTTTCACTGCCCATCATTTGATTAATACATTATTATAATTTTGACACGTCAGAAAATAAATGATAATTTCCCGGGTCCCATGGTGACATGTCAAGTGTTTGTTTTATCCAACCAGCACTTTAAAATCCAAAGATATTTAATTTATAAGAATAAATCAGTAAATCAAGAAGCTGGACCAACCACGTGTTTGGCATTTTAGCTTCAAGTTATATCTCCCATCATAACCTGGTTGATACGATAGTTTTGTAACTTTTTGAGGAATTATTGAGGTTAAAATATTTAGAAAATTCTATCAACACAAAGCTCAGCTGAAAACATTCTGAAGGTTAAAAGCTGAAAAGAGAGACTGACTCCCAGATTAGGAACCACTGAACTATAGCTTCCTGTGAGACACAAACAATAATCCATTCTTTCCTTTTAATACAAAATGTTTGCTCCAAGTTACTAAAATAAAAGAGAGAAAGCAGCTGCAGAGTGACAGCAGCCGACGAGCCTCGTCATCTCAACACGGAGACTTCATCTTGTCGTTACCTGGAGATGTTTCTCCTCTCGTGCACCGGTAATTAAAATTAATCTGTTCAAGCAGGGAGGAAATCTTTTTTTCTAATTGCTCTATACCCACTTTAGTCTTTTGTTGAAATGACTAAAGGGATTTAAAAATGTCTTGATATTTCTTTATAGTATAAAATATATAGTAAATAAGCAACAATCAGAAACTCATTTAATCTACTTAAATCAGACTGTGTTGATTAATCTGACAATTACTTTCCTTATTAAGTTTGTCTGTATGACAGCATAGTTTCCCAGGCTGACGTCCTCAACTTGTTTTTATCCGACCAACAGTCTGAACCCCCAAATCTTTTCATTGCAAAGGTTTGAAAAGAAGACGAGCAGAAGCAACTCAATTGCAAACGCAAAGATTTGTACTTGGACTTTACAATCCTTAATTCATTCAAACTTTGCCATGTGTTCAGGAAATTCAAAAAGTACCGTGTGACTTTCAGAGTCAGTGAAACGTTGCTGTTTATAACTGTTTATAACTGTTTAAACTGTTTATAACTGTTTATAACTGTTTATAACTGTTTACACTGTTTATAACTGTTTATAACTGTTTATAACTGTTTATAACTGTTTATAACTGTTTAAACTGTTTATAACTGTTTATAACTGTTTATAACTGTTTATAACTGTTTATAACTGTTTATAACTGTTTATAACTGTTTATAACTGTTTATAACTGTTTATAACTGTTTATAACTGTTTATAACTGTTTATAACTGTTTATAACTGTTTATAACTGTTTATAACTGTTTATAACTGTTTATAACTGTTTATAACTGTTTATAACTGTTTAAACTGTTTATAACTGTTTATAACTGTTTAAACTGTTTATAACTGTTTATAACTGTTTATAACTGTTTAAACTGTTTATAACTGTTTATAACTGTTTATAACTGTTTAAACTGTTTATAACTGTTTATAACTGTTTATAACTGTTTATAACTGTTTATAACTGTTCTGTTTATAACTGTTTATAACTGTTTATAACTGTTTATAACTGTTTAAACTGTTTATAACTGTTTATAACTGTTTATAACTGCGACCTTCGTTAGAGCCTCACTGACTTACTGTCTGACTGACAAACTGTTAGACTCTCGTCTGTCCCACTGTCTCACTGCTCACTGTCCCACTGTCTCACTGCTCACTGTCCCACTGTCTCACTGTCTCACTGTCTCACTGCTCACTGTCCCACTGTCTCACTGTCTCACTGTCTCACTGCTCACTGTCCCACTGTCTCACTGCTCACTGTCTCACTGTCTCACTGCTCACTGTCTCACTGCTCACTGTCCCACTGTCTCACTGCTCACTGTCCCACTGTCTCACTGCTCACTGTCCCACTGTCTCACTGCTCACTGTCCCACTGTCTCACTGTCTCACTGCTCACTGTCTCACTGCTCACTGTCCCACTGTCTCACTGCTCACTGTCCCACTGTCTCACTGCTCACTGTCCCACTGTCTCACTGCTCACTGTCTCACTGCTCACTGTCCCACTGTCTCACTGCTCACTGTCTCACTGCTCACTGTCTCACTGCTCACTGTCCCACTGTCTCCCTGCTCACTGTCCCACTGTCTCACTGCTCACTGTCTCACTGTCTCACTGCTCACTGTCTCACTGTCTCACTGCTCACTGTCTCACTGTCTCACTCCTCACTGTCTCACTGTCTCATTGTCTCACTGTCTCACTGCTCACTGTCTCACTGTCTCACTACTCATTGTCTCACTACTCACTGTCTCACTGCTCACTGCTCACTGTCTCACTGTCTCATTGTCTCACTGTCTCACTACTCATTGTCTCACTACTCATTGTCTCACTACTCACTGTCTCACTGCTCACTGCTCACTGTCTCACTGCTCACTGTCTCACTGTCTCACTCCTCACTGTCTCACTGTCTCATTGTCTCACTGTCTCACTGCTCACTGTCTCACTGTCTCACTGTCTCACTACTCATTGTCTCACTACTCACTGTCTCACTGTCTCACTGTCTCACTGCTCACTGTCTCACTGTCTCATTGTCTCACTGTCTCACTGTCTCACCGCTCACTGTCTCACTGTCTCACCGCTCACTGTCTCATTGTCTCACTGTCTCACTGTCTCACTGTCTCACTGCTCACTGTCTCACTGTCTCACTGTCTCACTGCTCACTGTCTCACTGTCTCATTGTCTCACTGTCTCACTGTCTCACTGTCTCACTGCTCACTGTCTCACCGCTCACTGTCTCACTGCTCACTGTCTCACTGTCTCACTGTCTGACTGTTTCACTGTCTCATTGTCTCACTGTCTCACTGTCTCACTGTCTCACTGTCTCACTGTCTGACTGTTTCACTGTCTCATTGTCTCACTGTCTCACTGTCTCACTGTCTCACTGTCTCACTGTCTCACTGTCTCACTGTCTGACTGTTTCACTGTCTCATTGTCTCACTGTCTCACTGTCTCACCCGTCTCTGCAGCCTGAAGCTGCTCGAACGCAACCAGGCAGCTGCGCCTCCACATGTTGGATCAACGTTAATGTTTTTATTCCCTCCTCAAGGAGAGAGACAAAACACTGTGCACCTCCAGGGAAAACATGCAAATGAACGGGTGTTAAGAAGAAGAGCCCACAGCACTTCTTCAACATCTCCTCCACTCCGTGTGCCGGCTGCACACACCTGAAATATTCTGGAAATACCTGAGAAGTGCATTTTCAGAACAGTCTGCGTCCACCACGTGGGCGGACAACATTTCCTTAAGTGCAGTGTCCTGTCAGTAACTTCCTTATTTCAAGTGTCAAGATGAAAACCTGCACATTCACCTGGAGTTTGAGCTCTGAGGAAAGGAAAGGTCATGTCTTTACTCCAGCAGTGACTCGTTTGCCTCGTGCACGTTGATTGTTTTCCTGACAGGAGCTCGTTAAGGAAAGCTGATGTTAACTGCTGACAGGCTGAAACTAGCTCATATGACAGGAAGTGAAGCCTAAACTCACTCGACACATGTGGCGAGAGGCCGGTGTGCGCCACTGATGAAAAGACGGCAGGGCAGTGATGCCATCAAACAGCGACCCTGTGGACTTCTGGGAAACAGAAGTCAGCTGAATCTGAGGATTGCTGGGATGTCCGGCGTGCCGGGCATTTGGGACCTTTGCCCTCGATTTTGTCTGCGCTCCTCTGGGACCTGGTCGCCTCTCCGCAGGTAGGCAGAGTGCCTCACTGTGACGCCAGGGCTCCCACTTCCTCTACTGCACCGCCACCTTTCCTTTCCTCCTTCTGTCCAGTGTCGTCCTTTTCTTCTGTATTTCTTCCTTTCGTCCTCCTTCTGGAGTCAAAGTCAGAAAGGGGGGAATTTATTTGCAACTCCATCTTTAAAGGGCTGGAAAAAAGGAATAAAAAGGAGGAAATATAAATATTAGAGTAAGAATGGAGGAAGTAGAGGAGAAGAGTAAGACGTGAATGGCAGAGAAGTTGATGGATGCGGGAAAGGAGGAAATGAAAATAGATGGAGAGGATATTAAGAAGGAAACATCGTTTATTTATTCACATAGCAACCTTTCGCACAAAGCTAATGCACCTCAGTGCTTTACAAGCGATTGTCATAAGTTAGGATGTTAAAAGAAGTATTAATAATAAAAAACATAAAATTATATACTATAAAAACTAAGGTGCATTTTTAGTTTCTGCTTAAAAAAGATCAATATTTTCAGAAGAAGAAGGTGGAACTTGTGTTTGTATCAGTGGACAACAATGTCGACAGATTTATTGTTTTTTATCAACTTTATTTATAACACATGGAACATGAGGAGGCTACAGTGACTCACTGAAGGCCGTTTAATTCAAGTTGGATGCGAAACACAATAATACCTCTGTTTATTCAGAGAGTTTAACAGTGACGGTCGATGGTATTGACGTGGGACTTTAAATGTTGCTGCCGCAAGGAATTGTGGGACAGCATTATCTCCTTTTCTATCGTGAAGGATGGTCTCCTACGCTGAAGGAGATAAGTAAAGGAAGCATTGAAGCACCTTTCCTCAGCATTTAGAGGAACAGCTCTTATCATGGCGGACACTTAACACTTCCGGGTCATTTCACTCCGTCAGGAACCTTCCTACGCAAACAAGAGTATTCGAGCGCAGCCAAGGTTATCAGGGAGGAGGAAATAGGTGGTAGAGAAATGGGTAAGTGCGAAGAAAAGAAAGAAAGAAGGTGGAGAGAAAATTAGCAGATGTATAAAGGAAAAGAGGAAGAGATGGAGAAGAAAAGGGTGAGAAAGGAAGGAAGGAAGGAAGGAAGGAAGGGGACAGAGAGGGAAATGAGGAGTTAGGAACTGATAATGAAGAAGAGAAAGAAACAGGGAAGTAAAGGAGGAGGTTGAGAAACAGAGGGGAATAAGATGAGAAGGAGAGGAAGGAAAGGAAAATGAGAAATCAGAGGAAGAGACGGGAGACAACAAAAGGAAAAAAGATGTAGACAAAATAAGGAAGAGATCAAAATAGAGGAAGAGATAGTAGGTAGAGGAGGAAGTGAGAGAGGAAGTGGTGATGGGGTAAGGGAAGAAGCAGAAAAGGACGAAGGAAGAAAAGAAGACAGAGGAGAGACTGAGTCCCTCCGAGTGCTGCAGACGGAGCAGAGCAGCGTTTTAGGCCGCAGTCACATTACAGAGGCTTACAGTCCAAAACTCATAGCCACACCTGTCACTGAGTCTGTGTCTGTATGTATAAGCATGCTCATTCTCCTGCTGCACACATCCTCAACGAGCATTATGCATGCATAAATTAGGAGCACACACACACACCCGTGTTACTGAATGTATGTGTCATTCAGGGGTGTGTCGCTGCTAGAAATCAGACATTGCGAGGCTGCCAGCTGATCCGCCGTGAGCTGCATTTAAAGGAAGAAAAATAGGTGTGTGAATACAGAGAGAGAGGAGGTGTGTTCAGAGAGAGGGCGAGTTAATCAGAGGAAGAAGTTAATGCAAGAGAGAGTGAAGGATGCAGAGAGCGGGCGAGCAAGCCACAGCTATCAGATGTTTGTCAAAGAAGATGAGTGCATGTACGCTGCCAGCACCAGATGTGTGTGTGTGTGTGTGTGTGTGTGTGTGTGTGTGTGTGTGTGTGTGTGTGTGTGTGTGTGAGAGAGAGAGAGAGAGAGAGAGACTGTGACTGACAGGCTGAGTGTGTGCACTGGAGAGTGAAAACACACACACACACACACACAAGCAGACACGTGGAGAGGAGGCTGTCAAGAAAGCAACCATGCATCTCCACAGAGAATACACCCGGAGAGAAGACGGGGGGGGGGGGGGACGAAGAAAGAGAGGAAGGAAAGGAGGACAGAGGTTAAATTGAAAGAAAAGGCAAAGATGGAGAGGAAGGGAGGGAGGGAGGAGGAGGAGGAGGAGGAGGAGGAGTTGGGGGAGTGGCTGGGTGAGAGAGGTAGACAAAGCAAGGGAGGAGGTGAGAGAGAGAGAAGTGGGGGGAAGGAGGAAAGGAGTATAGGGAGGGCAGGCTCAGAAAAAGAAGCAGAAGAAGAAGGAGGAGGAACAGACAGGGCAGGCGAGTGACAGAGAGAGTGAGAGAGAGGTGTGAAGGTGTGTGTGTGTGTGTGTGTGTTTTATTCTGTCCAGTGTAAATTAATGGAAGGCGTCTCCATTGTCCTCAGAACGGTAAGAAGCTCTGCTGCTGCAAAGCATCTGGCTGCTATTAATAGGAGGCTGTACATGAGCGTGCATGTGTGTGTGGGGGGGGGTAACTACAAGTTCATCCTGCCTGACTTGCCTGTACACTCAGTGTGTGTGTGTGTGTGTGTGTGTGTGTGTGTGTGTGTGTGTGTGTGTGTGTGTGTGTGTGTGTGTGTGTGTGTACATCAGCTGTGATTATATGCAGTGTTTGGGGGGTTGGAGCTCGTGTTTAGGCTCAAGGTTAGAATCCGATTCAGTTTGAGGTTGAAGACAAATGTTGATATTTTAACATCATTGTGTCGTCTCTCAGCATGAGTCCTGCTCACGTTACATTGTTATACTTTTAGGTTTATGTTTGAATTAAAACAAGATTAAGTTTAGAATTGTGTTGAGCTTTGAATCGGGATTAGATTTAGTTTAGACTCAGGTTTGAGTTGCAGTGGGTTAGGGTTAGTTTGAGGATAGAAGGAGGTTTTGGTTTTGGTTAGATTTAGATTAAAGTTGGATCGGATTAGATTTTAGGGTTAAGGGTTAGGATCAGGTTGAAATAGGCTTGTTGTTATAATCTGGTTTACATTATGCTTAGACTTCACTTAAGGTTGGGAAAATGAATTATGCTCATATTGATTTAACAATTAGATCAAAGTTACAGTTATAATTAGGTCTGACATCAGCCTGACTGACAGCCTCAAACCTGCATTCTTTATAATCTCCAGCAGGGGGCGAAAAGAAGCGTGATTGTATAGAAGTCTATGAGAAAATGAGCCTTCTTCTCACTTGATTTATTACCTCAGTAAACATTGTAAACATTATATTATGGTCTCAGTCGCTAGTTTCAAGTCTTCTTCAATACAGCACGATGTTCATTTAGTAAATGAAGGTCCCATTAAGAGTCAAATAGATGACAACCTATAGAAGGATTTAGTCTGTGGGTAAGAAGAAGCCTTAGATTAGGATTCTGATTAAATAAAAATGTAGGTTACAATTAGGTTTTAATTAAGGTTTATGTTGAAATCAGATCTTTAGTTTAAGGTCGGTTTGAATTTGATTCAGATTAAGGTTAGAAATAGTTTGATGTTGCGATAACATTATGCTAAAGGTAACGTTAAACTCATACTGTAGTAATCTTGGAATAAATTGAGGTTTTATTATCTATATATTATTTAAGGTTCATCTTGAGATGATCATGTGTTAAGATGAGGATTGGACAATGTTTAGACTGAGGTGAGATGAAGGTTACGTGTGTAGTTGTGATGGTCAGGTGCTGAGGAAAGCTTTATTTCTTATGAAGCTACTCATGAATATAACGATCCAGCCCTGCGTGCTGCCTCCTCGCTCCTTATCATGCAGACGTGTGTGTGAAGCAGCAGCTGAATAAATTTGCAACTCGTTTTAAATCAAACATGAATTCATGTTAAATACTGCAAACACAGCGGAGCAGCACTGCTTCTTCTTCTTCTTCTTCTTCTTCTTCTTCTTCTTCTTCTTCTTCTTCTTCTTCTTCTTCTTCTTCTTCCTCTTCTGAGCTGTAGTTACTGGCGGAGCAGACCAGTCACACCAGTATACTGGAGCAACTGGGGCATAAAGAGCCATGTGTCTGTTCCAGCATCGTGCATCATTTATGTTTTCTTAGGATCTTTTGAAAGGGACTTTCTTCCTCTCGCAGACAAAGAGTGAAAGTCCCAGATTGGAATCAGCTTGGTCTCTTAAATTCTCTCCAAACCCTCCAGCCGCAGCAGATCCACAGATATTACCTAAAATATATCAAACATGATTAAAACACTCAATTACATGTTGATTACTGGAGCTTAACTGTGCAGGAAAAACAAACAGAACAAATATAAATCTCTACAGCGGCGTATTGCTGCTCAGTTTCTATTTATAACAAAACATTTATTTTTATTATTACTACATGCTAAATGGTAACGTTTTAACCAGCAGTTACGTTGTGTTAACACATAACTCACATTCAGATTGTATCATAACATAACTTGGTCACCACTTGTTTTATGTGCAGTTGAAGACATTTCATTTGAAAAGATTTCCTTGTGGTGCGTTCACTTGCCAGTGGGAAACAGACAGCTGCTGTTGAGCGTACTCTGTGATGTTGTTGTAGTAAATGAATGTCATGTGTCCGTGCGGAGATGGTACAGGATGTGAACTTGAGTTATGAACACAAAACAATGTCTGCTGGAGAAAGTGAATTAATTGCTTTACAAGTGAAAGAGATCGTTTGTGGGATTGTATAGAAAGCAGAATGGGATTTATCTGATCTCACGTCTTTGTTATAGTTGGAAGAAAATACTTTTTTATGAAGATGTTATGAACAGACTTTTAATTACGCTGATAAGCCGGCCGTCATACCATCACCTGGAGGATGAAGTGCACTGTAACATTTAAACATGTCAGCCGTGTTGGCACAAAAGGTCTTTTACCTGCTCCTGTTGTTATTTCAGCTGTGGGATGATTTGAATCAAGCGCACCTGAACTAGGTCAGATGAACTGTATGAGCATCCCGCCTACGCTGTTAAAGAGGAAACATCATGTCAGTGCCTAATTTAGGAAAAAACATTTTTTCTTTGCTCCCCAAAACAATTTCTGTGGGTTGAGGACATTTCTTTTAACCAATTTGAGATCTGAAACTCAAAAATCTTTCTTGATGAATAAAGAAAGAAAACGACTTTCTGTAGTAATGTTTTTAATTTGATCATTTTGGAGACGACGTTTGTTAACATACAGAAAAATAGTTGTTTTTAACGCATAGTATGTTGAAAAGTAAGCATTTTTAAGTCCTTAGTCCACACTCATGACGAAATGTTAAGGTTCAAGAAGCCCAAAAACGTCTAATATGGACAAAGATGGTTCTGCACACTGACGACCAAAGAAAGATACTTTTTTTAAATGCCACGCTTTCATCCACTTGACCTTCATCAGGGCAAATGTGATTATAATGACATCAAATAGAGCACTGAACCCAGACTGCATTAGGACACCAGAATATTCATTCACAGATTTGCTGATTGAATTTGTGACTTTAAAAACCTCAGGCAGCTGTAAAGTAAGGAAAACAGGATGTATTCCAACAGAGAAAGGTTTCCTCAGGCCCAAACTGGAGCAAAGCACTGTGTGAGTATAATCACTCGTATTGCTGAGAAGAAATGGCAGAGATTTCATATTAATTGGAGAGTTTGTATTTTCAATTTACTTACAAAATCTTATGAGGATCTAAAATGACCACGTTCACACGGGAAATTCATCTCACAGATATAGTTCCCAAGGTACATGAGCTGAACAGACACAATCACAAAAACTTCATAGAAATTGATGCAGAAAGTAATATAAATACACATCAGAAGAAAAAACTGCATATTTAATTTTCCAGTTTGATCCACTTCATCAGTATTTCCTCTCCATTCATTTAGCTGCAGTCTACCCCCAGCAGAACTGGGGGGGGGATGTAAATTCAATAAAAAATTCATAACTTGACCTATTTGTTCAGCAACTCACCTAGAAAACAAAACAAAAACACATTTTCCAACACACGCGACCATATATCACGATATAACATCCAAATGAACATCTCATCTTTTGGCTCTAGCTAGCTAGTTTTGACAATTTCTTTTATTTTCCCTTTGTTTTGTTCAGTGTATCTCGATCTCACACCCATCATAATTTGCCTTTTCTGCTCAGAAGCTGAATAAATATTGAAATGCCGAAATGCTGTTGTTGATTCTTACATCGTCTTTTAAAGCGTATTGTTTAGCATCTCATTACTCTGAATTTTTAGGGCAGAGCTTTGTGGAGAAGAGGCAGCAGCCCAAAATAAGACGGTCCCGTTGGGGCCGCGGTGAAGTGAAGTGAGGTGTTAAGACATGCAAGTGCACTACCGCTCAATTATTTAGCGAACGAGCTGCAAGGATTGGGCAGCCAGGAGGGGGTTTGTTGGTGACAGCAGAAACAGAGACCTTTCATTCTAGAAAAGGTATATTGATGTTTATTGTGTCTCCCTGGTATTTATGATATAATTTGTTTTGTGGCTAGGGTAGTTCTGGGAGGTGTGCATGCAGTAAAAAGTAGGGCTTTATGAAAGTGATGCACGTCCTGAAAGCTTACATTTCAAGTCAGACGGTTAGCCTGCTATGTCATTAACCAAGTAGCCTAGCTTGTGTTCTGTTTCTCCAGATTCTTCTGCTTTTTAACGCAATGGGCAGAAAGAAAATGAACTTAGACGGATATATAAACATTGGGCTTGTTTACCAGAATGTGTTACCCTTTTAGTGGCAAGGCCTCAGGATTGCTACAATGGCTAGTGGTTCTTTTTGGCGCAGAGCAATCGACATTTACTAGGAAGCTTCATTAGGTTTCCGGAGGATCAATCCTTATGGTTTTTGGTGCCTAAGTAAAAGAGTTTAAAGCTATTGCATCCTAACAGCTCCCTGCTGCTCCTGCTGATAACTGCTACCAATTGCTAATGCTTCTGCTAACTAGCGATACTGCTAACTTCTACTGCTAACTGCTATAGCTACTGCTTGCTTGTACTATAAACTGCTAACTTCTACTGCCAACTGCTATAGCCTGCAGAAAACTTCTACTGCTATTGCTAACTGCTGTTGATATTGCTAATGTCTACTGCTTGTGCTAACTGCTGTTGCTACTGCTAACTGCTGCTGTTGGTGCTAACTAGAGTTGATAGGCCTACTGATAACTGCTGCTGTTTTTTTTATTGGCTTACGCAGCAATCTCTGAGCAGTGAAGACTGTGGAAGTGCCAAAAACTGGTCACTTAAGGCTGGCTCCAAAAGGTAGTCAATCTCCATAGACCACCGTCACAATCGGTTTTTGGTCTCTATAGCTAATTTCCCTGTTCATGGAAACTGTAGGGGGGTAACTTTTGTATAACTCACTCATTATTAGGGCCGTGGTTGCTTTGAGTAACGGCTTGCTGCTAATGATGAATTTGTAACATTAGCATGCTATATACAGTATTTATAGATAATACAATTTACTCTTTATCCGAGTCGAGGTTTTGAACTTCCCAGTTTGAGTTTTGTCTGATTGGATAGGACAGCTGCTCTGAACTGAGCCATCATGTCAAGTTCAGTTTTGATCTCCCATAACATTAAACTGTGACTTGAATGCTTCTTAATGAACTTACATTGTCTTACTGCCTCAACACAAGGCAGAGTAACAGTATTAGTGAAGGCTTCTAAGGATTGTAGTCCTGTGGCCTTTGCTCTGCTGGCTCCACACCACACACACACACACACACACACACACACACACACACACACACACACACACACACACACACACACACACACACACACACACACACACCATCAAACCTAAACTATAAATGTAAAGCCTGACGCTGCACAACTGTCTGCTGTCTGGGAAATGATGGGAGAGAGAAAGACTGAGTGTCGGAGCGAGTGAGAGAGAATGACAGTGACAGGAAGAGAGAGACAGAGATACAAATTGATGAAAAGGGAGAATGTGAACTGAAGAATCCACTTTATTGTATCAAAGTGCTGTGTGTTACATTTTAAACACCAGTATATCATTGCCAAATAAAATGCTTTCTTGGCATAATGAGGAAATGGGAGCATGATCGTGGTGTTGGAGGGGGGATGGGGGGGCTTATTTCTCCTGACTCATCAGAAGACCACCTTTCATCCCTCTTAGCTTCTTTTGTTGTTGTGTTTGGGTTGCTCACTTAGAAAGTGCAGATAATTATATTGTCTGAGCTCATGGAGTTTGTTTTTCTTATTTATTTGATTCAAATGTTTCAACAGAATCCTGAACCATGTCGGCCACTTTTTAATACTTTAATAAATACATTTGACAAGTGAGCTATGAAGTTATGACGTGTTAATGTGGACGGAGCAAGCTGCTTCCTGCTGCTTCCAGTCTTTATGCTAAGCAAGGCTAACTATGTCTACGGCTAATTTAGGTTTTTCCAAAATCCATGAACTTTTGCTTTAAAACACAACCACCAAGCTCAGCAGGATGTAACTTGTGCTCTGAGCTCTGAGATTTCAAGTAAGTGCACATTACCAGCAGATCTTTGAACACTGACAGAAACGTAATCTTTCCTTTAAGTGTTATCACAAAGATAAAGCCTGTAAAGTCCCATTCATGTATGAAATTCAAGCCCAAAGTCTTCTATTTCCAACAAGACCTGTACTGTTTTGCAGGAACAAGTATTTTGATTATTATAATGCACAACTTTATAACATGTAACCTCCAACAAACCACATTTTCCTACATGCAGGATGCTATGGCTCATCTTTTTTAAAGATTATATTTCTCTCTGCTTTGGCAAAATACATCGACATCTGCATCTACAAATAAGCGTAAATGAGCGTATTCACAAAATCATATGCTGTGGAAAATATTCTGAAATGCAGGAAACAGGAGTTAGGCGTAAACAAGGTTACACACAGTATGTATAGTTTCCATTCAGGCAGCTTGTTCAGTAGAGGAACATGGAAACAAAGAGGAGGAAAAGGAAAAGAAATGAGTTGAAAATAGAGGAAAACGAGAAGAAAATAAGAGAGCAGCAGACGGGGGAGAGACAAGTCTCCCGTCGCTGCGAATCCTCTCAGGTTTTAGATGAAGGAGGTAATTACAGAGGATGATGTCGGGAGAGAGGGAGACAGGGAGAGGGATGAAGAGAGAGACAGGTGGTGAGGAGGGAGAAAAGAGAGAGAGTGGGAGGAAAGGAAACCGAGATAGAGATGTATATATATATATATAATTGGTTGAGTGGGAAGTAGAGAGAGAGAGAGAGAGAGAGAGAGAGAGAGAGAGAGAGAGAGAGAGCAAGAGAGAGAGAGAGAGAGAGAGAGAGAGAGAGAGACAGAGAGAGAGAGAGAGAGAGAGAGAGAGAGACAGAGACAGAGACAGAGAGAGAGAGAGAGAGAGACAGAGAGAGAGACAGAGAGAGAGAGAGAGACAGAGAGAGAGAGAGAGAGAGAGAGAGAGACAGAGACAGAGACAGAGAGAGAGAGAGAGAGAGACAGAGAGAGAGACAGAGAGAGAGAGAGAGACAGAGAGAGAGAGAGAGACAGAGAGAGAGACAGAGAGAGAGAGAGAGAGAGAGAGAGAGAGACAGAGAGAGAGAGAGAGAGAGACAGAGAGAGAGACAGAGAGATAGCAGAATTGGTGGGAGGTAAAGGACTTTGTTGCTCTTAATACATCCTGATTCACAGTTATGTGGAATACATAAAACTGATTGTGTGGGATGTACACACAAGTTACAGCACATTACTTTCTGTAGGTATAGCTATAAAGGGAGAAAGAAAGTAAGAATAATAAAGCAAAGAGAGAAAGAAGGTGTAATGGACATAAATAGAGACCGTATGTTGACAGCTGACACTGATGGTGGTGCACAGGCCTGGCTCACAGTCGCTGTTGGATGGGGTTGAGGTCCGGACTCTGTGCAGACCAGGAGGTCAAGTTCTTCCACACAGAGCTGGGAAAACTATTCTACTAGCTTTGTGATGTCGAAACAAGAAAGGCACAAACACAAACTGTTGGAAGGACATAATAAATAAATATGTCTTAAGCATAAATCAGCAAAGGAGGGAAAGAAATAGAATAGAGAGGACAGAATGAGAACAGAAGAGGAGAAAAGAAAGAAAGAAAGCAGTAGTGAGAGATGGAGAGATGGAGAAGAGGTGTGAATTCAGTATAACAACATTTCTTAACGCTCTTTCACACGGATAGATCACAATACATACTGTGTGTGTGTGTGTGTGTGTGTGTGTGTGTGTGTGTGTGTGTGTGTGTGTGTGTGTGTGTGTGTGTGTGTGTGTGTGTGTGTGTATGTGTGTGTGTCTCCATGTTTCTGCCTCAGTCCTGCAGAAGGTGGCACTGTTTCTCATGCTGTCCTCTGTGTCTCTGCAGGTTGTGTGTGTGTGTGTGTGTGTGTGTGTGTGTGTGTGTGTGTGTGTGTGTGTGTGTGTGTGTGTGTGTGTGTGTGTGTGTGTGTGTGTCTGTCTGCAGCTCTTATGATACTTTAATACCTCCACACAGTAGTTGATGTATGGACCTAAACTGACATTTCATGCAATTTGCATTGTTTCCTGTGAATATTGCATCAGAGATGAGTTTTCCTGTTGTTTTTATGAACTTTTAATGCAATTCTCTGTATTAAGTATTTAGTTTTTTTAACAATCAAACATACTTCATATTTACTTTGACAAATTCAGTGTTTCCTTCGCCCTGACGCTCGGCCGTTGTTCTATTAGCTCTTTGTGTTCTTCTCTGCGCCCTTAACCTGTGAGTTTGTATTTATTTGATGTATTAAATAATAATTCAAACTTCACAGAAGTAAATATAATATTTATTATAACTATATTTAAAAAGAAAATACACCTCGAAATCAAAAAGTCCTTGATTTACCCAGAATTCACGGCAAACTTCTCCTAAAGTCAAGAGCACAGACACACAGCTTTGTGTAACGGGTGAATGTAGACGTCTGTCTGAAGTCTGACTATGAGTTTGATCTGAACCATCATCAAAGTCTGTGTTTGTGGAAGCTGGACTGGTAGATATATATCTAAATATCACTGACTGCACACACACTCTATACACACTCTTTTAAATTCTCTGTTGAAATGTGAGTTTTGTGTTTGATTGTCTTTTGTCTTTTCATTGTTGTCTCTTTTTGTGTTTGTCAGTAACTATGTGTTGTTATTTGTGCTGCTGCCTGTCCTTGTCTCCTTTGAAAAAGAGATTCTTAATCTCAATGGGACTCTCCCGGTTAAATAAAGGTTAAATAAGAAAGAAAAATTCAAACACACACACACACACACACACACACACACACACACACACACACACACACACACACACACACACACACACATCAAAGCTTAGTGCTGGTTGGATCAGACTGACCTTCTTCTCTAACAGCTACCGTCTGAACTACTGACAGCTACACACACACACACACACACACACACACACACACACACACACACACACACACACACACACACTAACACCCTAAAGCACAAATAGAGCTCTCTCTGACCTTGGAGAAGAGAAAGAAGCTTTGTATTTTTTTTATTCTAAATCCGACCACAGCAGGATTTATTCGTCTGTCTTCCTGCTGCGTTTGAGGCCTATCAGATCAGTCAGAGATTTGAAAGATGAACGCGTTCTCTGCTGTCCTGCAGGAGGTCGTGGAGACCTTGGTCTCCGGCTGTGAGCCTCGGCTGCTCTTCAGGCTTGAATGAGCTGAAAGTGATAGCTGACGTTTCCACAGAGACGCTGCAGGAAACAAACCAGACTGTGTGTTCAGCGGGTCACATCTAAATCATATTCTCTGCTGGAACATGTATTACATACATTCTGTGTGCTGTGTGTGTGTGTGGTGTTGGAGGAGATGCCTGAGGCCACAGTTCAGATACATGCAGTTCTCATGGTGTGTTCAAGTACAGCAAGAAACCTCAGATTGTTTGTGTGTGACCCCGATCGGACCCCACTGGAGTGTTTTTCTCGTGGTCAGTAACAGCCAGTTGATGGCTGCAGATAGTCAGGACATTTATTTGAACTACACATCAGTCACTGTCAGTCAGCTCATATCAACACCGGCTCTTTCACCAATCTCTCAGTTTACTGCATGTATGCAGTTCTTATATGGACCTGTCCACTCGCCAACATTCACTACATCACTCTTTAGACCAGGGGTGGGGAACCTCCGGCAAGACCATTTGATCCGGCCACTTTTCCTGGCCAAGGTCAGGGTCCTTGAACACAACACGAGCGGAACGTGTCATCACGTGGTCACGTCATGTCAATATACTTCAATATTAAACGAGACGGTCGTTGACATCAGCGAACGCAGCATGGCGATTATTTCTTTGTGGAAGTTAAAGGCCAGTTTGTGCGGACGTGCTTGCGATGATGAAAAAGGCTCTCGAGCGTCATTCCAGCACGAGACATGCCGAACTGCACGAGCTGAAAGGACGAGTGCGTTTGGATAAAGTTAACGCTCTTCGGCGGAGTTTGGCCCAACAAGCAGCTCTCTCCAGAGCGGAACATACAAACATGGGAAGATAAAACAGAAAGATGCACGGCATGAAAGAAAGGTGAAATGCATTCATTTCACCTTTCTTTCATGCCGTGCAAAAAAAGTAACTTTTTGATCTGAATGGCTGTCTTACATGTTTCTTCAGAGGTTCTGAGGTCAATAATTAGTATGGCCCTCGAAGGATGTTGTAAAAATTTAAATGGCCCCCCGTCTTACAGCTGCATTCTTTCTCATGGCCACCAGGGGGGGCTCCACTTGTTGCAAAAACTAATTTGCAGAAACGTTTTTTGTTATAATTCACCTAAAAACATCGAGAATTGGATCTGTAGAGAGAATGTATGATTCATAATGTGTATCTTTCACCTGAGGGGTCAAAGGTCAGAGGTCATGTGAGGGCAGGCAGGAGCCTGAGAGACTCTGTTCAGTTTCACTGTTTTTCCTTTACTGCTTTTGTTTGTATTTGGATTCCATAAAAGCTTATTTGCTATTTAATATTCAGTGTATTTAATAAAAACACAACAGTGTGCCGGCTGTACGTGCTGCTCCCTCCGGCTGCTTCTGGTTTCTTTTGTTAGAATACACATTGTTTTCTGTTATTTGAATTAACACAACAAAGAAGTAATAAACCAAGAGTCAGCATCTCGCCCACACATGGAATTATGGGATGTAGTTTTGGTGCTCTTGAAGTGCCCTTGAGCAACACGCTGAGTCGTCGTCAGGGACCAGTTGACTAATAATTCAGCTGAGACACTTCAAATGGTTTTTAATGGCTTTGGCTTGCGGACAAAAACAACTTACTTGTCCCTAAATGGGACCAAATTATATGAAAAATAGAATCATCATACTGCATGTTTAGTTTGTGTCTTTAAATTGTTCATTTTAAATAAGTAAATCTAAATGAATTCAGCGGCGCCTAGTGCTCGGGGACACCAACATTACACAGATCATCCTAATGCATCAATTTACATTTTAACCCTTCGTGTTCACAAAGTGCATCTGAAGCCTTCGGGCACGAACATGAGGGCGAGATGCATGCTGGGTAAAATAATGAGATCCTGTCCCACCTGATTAAATCTCCACGTTGTTCAGTCCACAACCAGCGTTCATGTTGGTTTGATAGTTTTCATCTGGGGAGTTTTTGATGTTTTCGAAGTATTCTGAGGCTCCAGCTGTCCCACAGCCACACACTGAGCGCATGTATTGAAGTACTGCAGTACAGTTGTGAAGTACTTTGTTCTATTGTTACTAATTACTTTGAAAAGCAAAGTTTTACATTCAAAACATCATCATTTTAATAAAAAATGTTTTAAATAGAAATGGGCGTCGAAAGTCGTTGAACAGCAGCCTGGTCTCAGGTCGTCAAACACCTGAGACATGCACTCAAAGATTGTATAATCTTTGACATCCTTTAAAAGGTATTTTATGGGATAATAGATTGTTTCTGTTCTTGTTATTTCGCTACGTTATCTGTACCCGCATATCTTTTGAAACACGTGGAACAAATGAAGTTGTTTGGGGAATATGAATGTTTCCCCTGACAGTTCAGTAAGAGACAGACACATTTTATCTGAACAGGGTTTTACTTTCTGCTACAGTGTCAAACTACTTCCTGTTTCTGGTGGCGTCTCCTCCGGTTGTCTCTGCTCTAATCTGCTCCTGCAGGGAGACACAGATCCGACTCACAGCAGCTCAGTGCTTTGAATTTAATAAAAACTTGCAGAGGTGAACGCTACAGAGACAGCTGACTGTCCGGAGGTTACCCCAACTCACACACACACACACACACACACACACACACACACACACACACACACACACACACACACACACATGCCCCAAGGGTGCTCACAACATATAGTATGCACCATTGACATACACACACCTGCAGCCTCGTCGATACACACATTTACTCACTGGATGTGTGTGTGTGTGTGTGTGTGTGTGTGTGTGTGTGTGTGTGTGTGTGTGTGTGTGTGTGTGTGTGTGGTGCAGTATGATGCTGCAGTGCATCTCCAGCAGATTACATTTGGTTCTGGTGCTGCAGCTGGTCCTCAGCGGCATTTGTCGTTTGTACTTTTACGTTTTCCTGACAAGCGCCCTCTTGTGGTCGTGTGGATAATAACTCTGTACTTTCTCAGGTAGTGTGATGTTCTTATAGAGCCACAACATTTGCTTTTTTAACCAGCACCATGATCGTTCCCTAACCAAGTAGTTTGTCTAACTTAAAGAGTAACTTAAAACTAAATGAATTCTTTTGAAATGAGATGGAGTTATTCTACAGTGTAAAATGAAAACCCAGCGATGATTGTTATCTGCCGTAGCAAGAAGACCAACTGCAGAGAAAACCTGAAAATCCAACGTAACATTACTTGTTGGCTTTTCACACTGCAGATGCATTGTCATCGCTCGGAGGCATCACTTGCACTGATGTCCCCTTTTCTGCTTATTTAATGTCTTAACTTCCACCTAGTGAAGCATTGTTGGTCCACACTTTGTTCAAAATATCTCCACAACTACTGTATGGATTCTCTTTAAGGTCCCTCAAGACATTCATGTTCCCCTCAGGATAACCCTAACCCTAACCCGACCATCATCAGGTCTGTAGAATATGAGATTCCCATGAGCCTCAGCTGTACATTGTGTTTAATGCTAATGATCCAATGTTAGCATGGTAGCACACTAAACTAAGATGGTGAACATGGTAAACATTACACCTGCTAAACCTCCGTATGTTAACAACGTCATTGTTCACATGCTAACATGTGAACAATGACGTTGTTGTTGTTGTCGACATTAGCATTTAGCTCAAAGCACTGCTGTGTGTAAGTATAGACTCGCATGGCCACGAGCATGTTGTTTTATAATTTGGGTGAACTGATCCTTTAAAGTGACAGATCTGTGTGTGTGTGTGTGTGTGTGTGTGTGTGTGTGTGTGTGTGTGTGTGTGTGTGTGTGTGTGTGTGTGTGTGTGTGTGTGTGTGTGTGGTCTTACTTCTTCATTTCCTTTCTTTCAGGACTGTATAGTAATTTGTTACCGAGTGTGTGTTGTGTGTGTGTGTGTGTTACATTTAAATTAAATCTCTCTCTGCACTGCCAGAAATATTTTAGTTAGCCTACGTTGCATCTTTCTGCCAAGCTGTGTGTGTGTGTGTGTGTGTGTGTGTGTGTGTGTGTGTGTGTGTGTGTGTGTGTGTGTGTGTGTGTGTGTCTTGCATTCCTCTCCATATGCCTCCGATCCCCGGCCCCTCCCACATGCTAAAATCAGTGACAGCGTGAAACCTGCGTTGTTATAGCAACACATCACTTGACTCCTGCTCTCACCGCTCCTGCTGCCCCTCCCCTACACGGCAACCGTCTCCAAGCAACATCCTCTTCCACCTCCCTCTCTCTCTCCCTCTCTCTCTCTGTCTCTCTCACTGTCTCTCTCCCTGTCTCTCTCACTGTCTCTCTTCCTGTCTCTCTCACTGTCTCTCTCCCTGTCTCTCTCACTGTCTCTCTTCCTGTCTCTCTCACTGTCTCGCTCCCTGTCTCTCTCTCTCACTGTCTCGCTCACTGTCTCTCTCTCTCTCTCTCTCTCTCTCACTGTCTCTCTCTCTCTGTCTCTCTCACTGTCTCGCTCCCTGTCTCTCTCTCTCTCCCTGTCTCTCTCACTGTCTCTCTCACTGTCTCGCTCCCTGTCTCTCTCGCTCACTGTCTCGCTCACTGTCTCTCTCTCTCTCTCTCTCACTGTCTCTCTCTCTCTGTCTCTCTCCCTCTCACTGTCTCTCTCCCTCTCACTGTCTCTAACTGTCTCTCTCACTGTCTCTCTCACTGTCTCTCTCTCTCTGTCTCTCTTACTGT
Source organism: Cottoperca gobio (assembly GCF_900634415.1). Lineage (NCBI taxonomy): Eukaryota > Metazoa > Chordata > Actinopteri > Perciformes > Bovichtidae > Cottoperca > Cottoperca gobio. The sequence goes on along the minus strand of NW_021166834.1, from coordinate 147,679 downwards.
CTCTCTCTCTCTCCCTGTCACTTTCTCTAACTGTCTCTCTCACTGTCTCTCTCTCTGTCTCTCTCACTGTCTCTCTCTCTCTCCCTGTCACTCTCTCTAACTGTCTCTCTCACTAGTTGATTATGAGAACCATCAACGAGGGGACGACACAGAGGATGGATGGAGGAAAGGAAAAAGAGAGGAGGGGAGGAGCAGGGGGTGTAAAGTGGAAAGGAAAGAGATGGAGGAAATTAAATGAAAGGATAGAAAAGCAGAGAGGAAAGGTAAAAAAGAAGAGAAAGACAGAAAGAAGAAAGGCATGAGGAAAAAGAAAGGGAGAAAAGTGAAAGTGAGGAGGAAGCAAGTGAGAAAGAAGGAGGGAAGGTCAGAAAGGGAGACACACGAGGGGATTTAGGAGAAATATGAAGGAAGCAAGAAAGAAGAAGAAAAGGGGATGAAAGCAGGAGGTAAGGAGGAAAGAAAGGAAACAATATCAAAATAAAGAAAACAAAATGGAGGAATAAAAAAAGAGGGAAACAGGCAGCGTATGAATGAGCACAGGAGGAAGATGATGGAGAGATTAGTAAATAATGAATGTGTAGAAAGTGAGGGATAAATAAAAGGGAGGGAGAGCTGTCGGTTCTATTATTAATCACCTTTCTTCCTTTTCATCATATCGTCTCCTCTTCTCATACTCTCCTCCCTCCTCCATCTATCATCTTCTTATTTTCCCATCTTTATTTTCTTCTTCTCTTACTGCTGCCCCTCTATGTATACTATCACCTGCTTTTCTTTTTACTCTCCTCTTCACTCCTTCTTATGTCTCTCCTACTAATCCTCCACCTTTTGAATGTTCTCTTCCTCCTTCCTGATTCTTTCTTCTCTACAACACAACAGAAACTCTCATTAAGAACTACTCACTGCGTCCATCACAGTGAGATATAAACATCTGCAAAACATCTTTGTAGTCACAAAGCATTCATGTGTAAAATATGTATAAATAAATAGGTAAGAAATTGACTGTATTTCATATCACCAGACTTAACCTTTAAGGTTAGCTAAAGACGGCTTTTAAAAAAACAAGCATTACGTAATTGCGGGTCTGCAAACTGTCGCCTGGTGCTGGATGTAAAGCTGCAGAAACATCCAACATGGATGTGATTATGAGCAATCCCGTCTCTTAAGTGTATATATAGGTTTTTTTATATTAACATACTGTGGGAATTTGCATTTGTTATTCTGCTAAAATATGATTTTGAAATACATTTTGTCTTATATGTAATTGAATATTACACTAATATCAGTTTACATGCAGCCGTACACGGTTAAAGAGAAATACCTCTGTGAAGAACGTCCTGCGGCAATGCCCTTACAAAATGCAAGTGATATTTGCACATATTGAAAAACCTGTTGATATCCAAGTGTTTGGTAAAAGCAGGTGTGTGTCTGCTTCTCACCAGAGATGTGGGCTTTTCTTTTGGGAACAGCCGTGCAAACTGTTGGCTGCTGCTTCCTGTGTAACGCACAGAGCTGGCCGTGAGCAGGCAGTGTGTTGCAAACTGCGGTAAAACCTAAATTGAGACACATATTCTGAATGCACTGTATTCATGTCCAATGAATGCTCCTGAAACCCAAATAAAAATCAGAGTGTCCCACATGTGTTAATCTGAAATGTGCTGTTTACATGACCCGTGTCGAGCTCAGCATGTTGTCATGTTCTGAATAATAGTGCAGTGTTAGTGAATGCAGATGTAGTTTCTACACACGTGGCTGCAGTCTGAGCCTTTAACCTTGAATGACCCTGAAGTACTACAGCACTCCGTGTTAACACCTTCCTTTTCTGTCTTTCTTTTAATTCCAAAATCTGGGAAAGGGAGCCGACTGAAGGAAAGAAAAGAGGGCGAAGAATTAAGGATGGAGAGTTTCAAGGAATGAATGGAGACACTAGAGGGGAGAGATAAACACAGAGGGAGGAGGAGGAGGAGGAGGAGGAGGAGGGCAGCTTATGAGAAGAAGTAATGATGAATTATAGAAGTTTGTCCCCAGGCTGAAGAGTCACTGAGGAGGGAGGAGAGCGGGGTTGAAGGGTGGAAGAGGGGTGGAGAGAAAGCAAGAGACACAGAGAACGGATGGAAAACGATAAAAAAAGAGAATTAGGCCAAAGTGAAGCGACAGAACGAGAGAGAAACGATGATGAGTGGTCAGAAAGACGAGATGCTGAAGGAGAACAGAGAGAGGAGGGTGTGTGGGTCAATACATTTTGTCACCACACACACAGCAGAAAATTATGGAATGCCCCAGCTCCTGTTGCCGTGGAAACCAAGGGGAAGCTCTTTCATGTTTCACGCTTTGTTGCCCACGGTAACTGTCCTGAGATTGAAGGATGGATAAATAAAAAGAGAGAGAGGGGAGGGAGGGAGATTTGTGCTCAGACAAGATAAAAAGAGAGAATTGGGGTTGTAGTTTTTTTACATCTCTTTGTCGTGTTTCTACATCTCATCGTGTTCGATTCTTTTAGTGGCATTTTCCAGGTGAAGCTCAAGAGGCCCCCTGACTCCTTCAGATCTCTGGGAGCACATACATGAAACTGTGTACATTCAGTCAGGGATCGCTCCCCGGTTACTCTCTCTGAGGTTTCTTCCATTTCCCCCGTTAACTGTTTGGATTAAACGTGATATTTGTGATATAAATAACATCTGATTACAACTCTGTGGTCTATTGACAGTTTTGAGTTGTGTTAACATGCAATGTGCAGTCTTTACATGCAGACACTACATTGCGTATAGTTTCACTAAAGACTCGTTGAGGTTGAACGCTCCCTGAAAGCAGCACAAGCTTAAATATTTGGGTCTTTTTTGGCGCTGGCGTTTCGCCCACTTTGCCTGCTGCCCTGCGGCTGCAGCCTGTCTGCACATCATCCACATACTCAGAGCAGCCAGCTGTCACTCATCGCTCTGCTGCTGTCACCCTCTCTGTCAGCAGCTGAAGCTCCTCTGCAGCCGATCAGACTCTCGTCGCTGAACGACGAAGCTGCTTTTTTTCTGTTTTCATAGTGTGACACTCGGCGAGATTCTCATTTCATGCTTGTTAGATGCAAACACAACAAACTCTCACTTTTCATCCTGTTTTCTTTAATTATCTGAAACAAATTTGAACCGCTAATGAGCTCAGAATGCAGTTTAAAAAGTGAGCAAACATATTTTTCTCACACCTTACAAAGCTTTATGACATATTAAATGTAAGTGTAGCTGTTTCCTCATTAATACATAGAAACGGAGTTCTGGCTCACAAATGTCCAACTTCTGTTATTTTTGCATGAATAGTTTTTTATAAATCTTGGATGGAAACATTATTATGGGGTATTTTTAAGTTAACGTTTATGCTCCTGTAACATTTGACTACTATCTACTGCTTTTCGCAATAAAATAACACCTCATTGTTTAATCAAATCAAATTTATTTGTATAGCCCAATATCACAAATTATACATTTGTCTCAATGTGCTTTACAGACTGTACAGGTATCAAAGTATCACAATATAGCTTCCCACAACTGAATAACGCACCACTCCCTGGACTGTCCTTGTTCTTTCCTTCTCCTTTTCTAAATGTTGCTTCTATATCAGGTCAACGTCAGCGGCTCTGTCCTGCTCTAAATTAGATTTGTGGAAGTTTACCTGAGATTTTCTCATCAATTGGTCCTCCAAGCTGTGAAACGCATTGTTTGAAATATAATAACAGTTTAGCATAGTGTTACGGTTCCGGATAGGGGAGGACCCAAATGCAGTACACAGGCGAGGTTAAACAAAAAGAGAGCTTTATTTGCAAAAAGCTAATCCAAATCCAAAACAAGGTAACAAGTAAAAAAACACAAACCGTGAGGGTAGCACGAGGGTAGCACGAGGGTAGCACGAGGGTAGCACGAGGGTAGCACGAGGGTAGCACGAGGGTAGCACGAGGGTAGCACGAGGGTAGCACGAGGGTAGCACGAGGGTAGCACGAGGGTAGCACGAGGGTAGCACGAGGGTAGCACGAGGGTAGCACGAATGAAGAACCCACAATGAACGCTGGGACAGACAGGGATATATACACACAGACACTAAACGAGGGAATGAGACACAGCTGGGCAAGAAAGTTAAAAACACAAGGGCAGTGTGAATGGACACAGCAGAAACCAATTAACAATCACAGAAGGAAGGAAAAACACAAGGACAGGAAGTAAAACAAGACATGACACAAGGGGAGTGAACTTTACAAAATAAAACAGGAAACACAAATCCAGAGTCGTGACACATAGTTCTAATCTTTGTTGCATGTTCCATCATCACATGGCACTGAAGTTAGCATAATATATATTTATATTTAAGACCCTTTTGCAAGTTTTGGATTTTCCCACGAGGCAGCAGAAGATATTAAAAACTCAACTGGAGACAAAGTTTAAAACTCAGTTAAATGTTAATCAGCTGACGTTAGTTTGCCACATCTGTCGATTCTGAGGGAACAAACTGGTTCCCAGCTAGAAATGGGAAGCTGTTTTTGTCTACTTATGTCTCGTTGTTTCATAAATGACCATCTAATTCAGCTGTTGAATCAACTGCTACGATGAACTCCTGATCTGTGCAGCATCACTGATGAAGGCTGTTTAAACAGGAAACAGGAAGCGCAGGTTTATATGAGGTAGCACGAGGGTAGCACGAGGGCAGCACTAGGGTAGCACTAGAGTAGCACTAGGGTAGCACTAGGGTAGCACGAGAGAGACGCACATAAAGAGACGGGGCTGCAAATGACCTCTGTGAATCGTTTTGAATCACTCCGAGTTATCTTTTTATGTGTAACAATTATCAGATCAATACTCTTGTGCTGTGAATCAGGCAGCTCATGAAGAATATTCTAAACTGATCTGAGACTGCAGCTCAAGCTTTAGAGATGATTGTTAGTTTCGTCAGTAAATAGTGAGGTTTAAAAGAATGGATGGGGGGGGGGTGATGGAGCGAGGCAGAGTTCATATGTGCTGTTTATCAGTATTGATTACTACTGACGCTTTAGCAACACACGCTGATCTTTATCAATATAAGGAGGGAGACAATAGAGATTTTTAATTTAATCCAACTCCCCGTGTAAAGAAAAAACGTAAATTGCTGAATTTAGTGACTCAGTGAATAACCGACTCTGATGATACGTGTGATTTATTAAAGGGTCACCTCACCGCACGAGGAAGAACAGATTTATGAAATCTTCTGTGTCTCTGGAGGAGCTTTGAGAAATAACTCTCTCTGGAGACCATGTGTAACAGAAAAGTGGAGTTTAAAAGACAACAACTTTTACAAACTGGACGAGTTTAAAGGCTCTTGTGAGTTAGATGGGTATAATAAAAGGTACGATATGAGTTGTGAGGCCTGTCAGATGGTGTGATGTATAGTGAATATGTGTCATCAGAGACATTTGCATGTGTCATTGATATATGTATATACTGTATATATATATGCCTTCTTCTGATTGGTTGGTTTGTGGTTGTGGGTTGTAGCTGTCAGGATTCTCATCTCTGTGTTTACATCCCACTTCAGCTGTTTGTCACACACTGTACCCGAGTACTCTGTGATCTTATCAATCATCAGCTCTTCAGTATTTCCATCAACTCCACAACAATGTCGTCGCACCGCTTTACAAAACGTGGGAAGAACACGCCGTCGTGCTCTGGACTCTGGAGGAGAGACAGCAGCAGTATCTGCCTTTGGAACAGCTTTGTTTCCGTTGGTGGACATGATTAAAAAGTGAAGGGGGTGAGACGCCATCCACTCGAACCCCCCAGGCAAACAATAGTGGGACGATGACGTGGTGGCTCACTGGTCGGACGGCAAAAACTGCAATGTGGTTATAAGGTGGTGACGGCCGGATGGTGACGTTGTTTCCGTGTCCATCAACGGTCCAGTCAGATCCCCTCGAACAAACCTAAGAGCCCTAAAACCCAGAAATGAGTCGGCATTTCAGCACTTCCAGTTCCCTCGTCTCAGAGTCGACGTGTTTTTGGTTGGAAGCCTGAAATAAGGTCTGAGACACGAGCTGAAGAGACGTTAACGTTTTGTTCTACAACATAAAATATGTCAGTAAATACCCGACTCGTCTTAATAACAGCGGTTGCTAACAAGTCGCTAAATGAGACTAAACTCCGACTTTAGCTTAGTGGTGGTGACGTGAAGTCATGTGACCGGTGTGCAGCTGGTTTGTTGCCTAACGTTAGCTTTTTACTTCTAGTGATTGCATCTACGCTTCAAAGATCATCCAAGTGGTGTTAATATGTGGAGATTATCCTGCTGGATGAAGCATCATCAACTTTTGACTTGAGTTTATTTTCTGACCAGTTTTACTCGATGCCCATTTCTTCAAACACAAAAAAAATACTTTTATGCCATTTTTTGTTTATCTACATAATTATATTCTTGTCTAATCATTTTAGGCTTGCAGTGTTTGTAAAAGCCAAAAGTCTTCAGCTTTGAATTTGACCCTTAGGGCTTTGTGCCAGAAAGCGTAAAGAGTGACATGTGGAGGGAGGTCGTGGTGGATGAAGAACATGCAGCAGGTTGTCTTCATCAGTCTGACACAAAAAGTCAAAGTTTAACGTTATGTCATCAGTAGACTATTAGAGTCCGGCATGAGGCAAATGTTGATAATAAAGTCTTAAGTAAACTTTAAGTTTATGCACTAATGCTATGTGTTTTATTTAGTCTCAAAAGTTCAACGTTTATACTCCACATTTTTTACTATATTCTCAAAGTGATATTTCAACTTTTATCAACATTTCAATTGTATTTTCGTAATGAAACAAAAACACCTTCCTGCTCTGATTTTCTTTACTTATGTCCGACACAAATACTGAACGTTTCACTTCATTCTCCACATTTTGACTTTATTCTTGAAATGCAAACCAAAAAGCTCTTCCTCTGCGCTTGTTATTCCTTATACCTGGCCCTAACAATCTTCCAAACTCTTCTGTTCAGCTTCTGCTGCTCAGACATGATAACTTTTAAATGATCTCTCTTAAAACTCCCCAACGTTACAGAAGTGCAACACTAAACTGCTGGCGTGGCCCTTTAAGGGTCAAATTTAAATATTACTCCGTTTCAAGTGGATGCACATTTGTCCTACAACATATAGAGGAATGTTTGAAGAAGAGGAAAATAGAAGCAAGGAAAATATAAACACACACACACGCTTTCTAAAAAGAGAGGAAGAAAGAGGAGCGATGAAGGAGGGAAGATGATGACGAAGAGCGAGGGGTGGAGAGAGGAACACAGAGCAGGAGAGAGAGGCTGAGGCAGCACTGGATAGTCGCTCGGTATCTCTCTCTCTCTCACCTGTCTCTCTCTCTCTCACCTGTCTCCCTCTCTCTCTGTGGCCGGTGGCTCGGTCGCCTCCTGCTTGTTGTTGCAGCGGCAGCAGCGTTCATCAGCAGCGGCAGCAACAATGTGGTGCATCAACTGCGCCTCGGACAAAACGCCCGCGATCCTGCACAACAAGCTGCTTTACTGGTAAGAAAACAACAACAACAACAACAACAGAGGAAATGTCCTTTTAAAACGGACAAGTCGCTGGTTTTCCTGCCTCCTCCACACTCACTGACTACAACTGCGTGTTTTGCGCGCGTGATGCCGCACTGCTGCGCGGGGTTTCTGTCCTCGTCGTGTGTTTTTTGAGCAGCTGATGGTTGTAAATCCTAATGAAATGCGACATGAGAGCACGGGCGGGCAGCTCCGGGGTGTCACGCTGTGAGCTGGTGCTGGTTGCAGTATTCATGGCAGTATTGAGAGTTATTAGCAGTGTTATCGCTGCTGTGGTGTCAGCGGCTTGCTGTGCCGTTAACGTGCGCAGAGGACGCGATTTTGCTACTATTGACCTGTCGTTTGTGCGCGTTCACGTGTGTGTGCTTGTGCGCGTTCCTCTCTACCTGTCTCCCCTACAGTATGTCTCTCTCACCCTTTTCTCTCCGTGTCTCTGCTGCAACGACCTTAAACTTTGTACATGATCATTAAGCCTCTCACCAAAGCAAACCTCCAAATCTGCTCGCCGGTTTATAAAGATGAGAGCTTCATCCCCTCAGTGGACATCATGTTTTAAGGACACTATGGTCTTTAGAGTGTAAGTAAAACTTTCATTCTCTTTATTTATATCCAGGCATGTATAGATTAAGGATTTTAAGATGCTGTGACTCGTTTCACACAATGAGCAAGGCTCCCTAAAGTCTGCAGCAATACTGAACTGCTGACACACAGGAAGATAATACAAGTAAGAGAGCCGCATCGTATTGTCTGTGTCCTAAATTCAAACTCAAATATGCTTTCTTGGCATGACAGCCATAAAGGGAAATGATGCCAAAGCTACACAGCCGGTGGTGATGGGAGATCATTCAGAAATGAGCTGACTAATAGAGAAAGAATCGGGCTCAGGTAACCATCTTGTTTATCAGATTATTTATCACAACCTCAGCTCACTTTAATGTCCTGATACAGAAGTGTCTGCTCCTGGAGCTGTTTGGATTCTATTCTCACATTAACAACAGATAGCTGAGACAAGTGTGCTGCAACTACAAGCACTGTTCTGAGAGGCGATGATCATTCATGGTCGTGGGATATTAGTATCTTATATGTATTCATCAAAATCACTGATGAAACAACTCGTTTTTATGTTGACAATGTAAGATGTGCAGTATTATTATTATATATCAATCTCATCAAGAAGGATAGATTGCATAGGGTTATGAAATGTGTGAATAATAAAAGTCTTTATTTATTTACACATTAAAAACAACACATGTTGATCTCGTACTTCACAGAGATCACGATCAAACATAAGTATGAGGATCAAAAAGTAATAAAAGTGTAGAATAAGTTATTTTCAGAACAGAAAATACATAAATAATACAAACGGAGAGTGACCAGTCATGTCTTCGGAATGATTAAGGCTGATCATGTTAAACTCTTTTTCCTGCATTATTGTCGGTCCTAAAAGAGTTTAAAGGCACATCCTGCAATAACTGGACAGGCTAGTGTTAGTGTTGACAGTGATGCATTGTGGGATATACTTAAAGTGCTGTCAGGACACTTGTGCATCAAGTGTGCATCAAGTGAAGGACCCTCTTGCTGACTGGAGCCACGTGACCGTGCTGAAAACCAAAACGTCTCAACCAGCAGAGCTGGAAGAAGAACTCCTTCACTTAAAGTACAAAGTAATAATACTACACTGTCAAATACTCCATTACAAGTAAAAGTTCTGCATTGAAAATGTCACTTAAGTAAAAGTATGCAAGTTTAATTAGAAACATGTAGTAAAGTATTAACAGTATCAGTATGCAGTAAAGGGTCTCTTATGACATTATTATATTAATAAATTATTAACACAGATGGTTTGGAAGTTTTAATCTTTAACAAAACAGAAGCCTTTTATATGTTTTGTACACAAACATGTAAAGTAACTAAAGCTGTCAGATAAATTCAGATATATTATTGAATAAGTTACTTCATTGTAATGTAATTAGTTACTTTCCGGCCGGTTGACGCGTTGTCACATCCGACTGTTGGAGACAATATTGAAGTTTCAGAAGTGACTTTTTCTCTGTTGCTTTACAAAAAACTGGACGTTAGATTTGAGAAGCTCCTTCGTCTGCGTGTCTCCTGTTGTCAGGTCGTCAGGTTAATCTGCCGCAGTAACGCTGTCGGACAGACAGACAGCAGTCTGTGTGTCTGTCTGTCTGACACTTTCATCTAAAAACAGATTTCAAGTCACAGTTTGAATGAAGTGACATGCAGAGTGTGATCCCAGTGGGCTGTAGCAGAGCAGTCGGTGCGCACCGATCGCTTCGTCATATTTAACCCTCACACTCGCCTGTTTATGAATCTTCTAGACCTTTTACTGTACAGCAGTTTCCTGAGATGTACACAATAACAATAAAAATGAATTAAAAAGGCGTCATCGGCCCCATGTTACGTCAGCACACAGCGAACTGTTGTCAGTGACTTGAAGGAAAGCTGTAAGAAAAACCTTCTGCACACGAGCTGCTGAGCAGCAAACAGCAGACTCACACAGTTAGAGGCGAGCTGGAGAACATAGTGGAGCGTTTAGCAGCTCAGATATTTCCCTCAGGAGTAGAGACCAACAGACGAGAGTGAATATTGGATTTATGTAATGCAGCTGTTTGCTAACAGGTCAACAGCTCAACTCAAAGGTGACGAGAAGTCAATGTTGTGTTGTTTCTGCTGAAAAGCGTGACAATCAGTTATTGCAGGTTTAAGTGAAACCACATCCTAAAAACTCTTTTCACAGAGACGATCGTAGACGCTGACCTGCTCCGTCTCAAGGTCAAAAGATATCGCACTGATGACATCACAGCGCAAACACAGCCATAAAGTTTTGCATCTGATGCAAAGTAGAGATGTTGCCTTTGCTGCAGGTTTACTAGTTGCACAAGAACAGGAGCACCAAGACGCTATGTGCTTGTTACGGGGGCGTGACCAATAAATAACACGAAAATGCTCAAGTATTTCGCATAAAAACGATTCAGTTGCGAGACTTGTTCAATAAAAGGTTTGAATAGATTCAGAGCGCCAACTACCTGCATCTCACTGACCTGCAGAGTTATAATCCTCATCTACACGATCTTGTACATTGTGAATACGTCCACAAATGAATCGCAGGGGAGACAATGGCGCTGGTGTGTTACAGCCTTTAGTTGTGGGTGCGTTGAGAATTACACGGTGTCTTTTCGTCTTCCTTGTGAAGGTTGAGCAGCCGCACAATCCTGATGAGTTTGAAGTCAACGTGCACTTGCTGAGTTGCTGTTTGTTCAAACTGTTCAAATGTTGAATCATTAACATGAATTCCAGATGCTTACTTCTTGTAGTTGTAGTTTCCAGAACGTTGTAGTATCTAGAAGTTTCTCTTCTCAGTTTATGACAACATCACTGAGCTGCACGTCTCCAGGATGCTGCTTTATCACTTCTCAGAGAAGTCTCTCCAGCCCGGAGGTGCAGGCGGGAACCCGACCCGTGGCCTCGGCAGTGTGGAGCTTCATTAGCTCTCTGCTGTCTGTGGGAGTGTTGAGGAAGAAAAGACACGAACTGAGTCACGCAGGCTGCTTGGGAAGCGTTGCTGAAGGAGTTGACTCAGCAGCATCGTCGCTTTGATTCCAGAGGAGGGAGGCTGTTGCCTGGAGACCTCTGAGCTGATTCTGACCGGACTCCTCGCTCAGGCTTTGTGGGACATATTGAGGCTGTAAGGTCTGTTGGTAACGCTGAGCCGGACAGACGCTGCAGAACATCATTACACACTGATGATTGAGCTTCTCTGACTGGTGGAGGAGCTAAAGATGTACAGTTCTGAAGGTGGCGCTAGAGGAAAGGTTGTGGGGGGGGTTTCAAATCTGTGAGGTTCGAACTCTGGGGAGCAGGAATTTGATCTGGTAATTTCAAGAAAGTCTTTTAAGACTTTGATATTGTGTGTGTACGTAGATATTCTGACTCGATGGTCCAGAGGACGACATCTTGGTTGGGCTTTTTAACTTGTGTCTTTGAAACAGGGAACTAATGTAAACTGCTGAAGTTAAAGATCAGAGCACACTGTGCAGGTTGGAAACGTGAAGCTCAGCGCTCGTCGTTCTGTTGTTGAAGATGCCTGTTTGCCTCTGTTTGATGGGAAACCACCCAATGAGCGCTAACGCTAGCTTAACAGAAAACCAGCACAGTTTAACTTCATGAGAATAACCCGAAATCTCACTTCCCTCCAGGCTGCTTCCTGTTCACGCCACGTTAACGTTGGTAAAGTGAGTTGAAGTTTCTTCGAGGTGTTCGGGGCGCTCTTCTCAGAATGCGAGGCGCAAAGAGCGGGAAAACACGAAGCGCCAAACTCAGAACTCTTTGACATGGTGGTAAACTCTTTGTATGAATACCCACCAAACAAAACAGCGATAATGTGTCTTTAAAGTATTGTTTCTTTACCAACTGCAGGACAAAGTGTTGAGTTTTGATCTATTTAAGAACTGTTTAAACAGAAGTACAGTTTGTGAAGGTGACAGTGGAGCTGCGTGAGCGTGCATGAGATCAGTACTTATCTCAATCACTTCTGACTTCCTGTCTTCACTTCTGACTTCCTGTCCTCACTTCTGACTTCCTGTCTTCACTTCTGACGTCCTGTCTTCACTTCTGACTTCCTGTCCTCACTTCTGACTTCCTGTCTTCACTTCTGACGTCCTGTCTTCACTTCTGACTTCCTGTCTTCACTTCTGACTTCCTGTCCTCACTTCTGACTTCCTGTCTTCACTTCTGACTTCCTGTCTTCACTTCTGACTTCCTATACTTCTGTCTTCCTGTCTTCACTTCTGACTTCCTGTCTTCACTTCTGACTTCCTGTCTGTGGCTCTCAGCTCCACAAATATGTTGCTTCATTTAGTCTTTTTTTAAAGGCTCTTTAATTTCTCTACTAACTACTTTTGTGTTCCCTTACAATGATGTTTGTGTTCCCTCGCAATATTTCTGTACTCTGACTCTGCGTCAGGCAGAGGCATTATGTTTTCAAGATGTCCGCCCGTCTACACGTCCCAGGCTTGTGAATGCAATATCTCCGGATGATGAACTAATTAGATTTCGGTGGTTAAAGGTCACTGTGACCTTGTTTTTTGGCCATAACTCAAGAATTGATGTGCTTATTATAGACATT
>NW_021166834.1:120000-125000 GCF_900634415.1 Cottoperca gobio | reverse complement strand
GTGCCATATTGTAATATATACAGTGTTGTTATTTAATACCATGATATTGATCTCAGTCCCAAGTTACTCCAAACGTGATTTCCAAACGTGGTTTCAGACGTAATGTCCGTGAAACCCCTTCAGTTATTTACCTCCAGCTTCAACCTGCATCCGTCTGGTGTAGAAATCCATCACCATGTCACGTTTCTTCTGTTAATCACCTGCAAAGATGCTCTGTTGACACATTTCCAGGCCTGAGCAGAAGTCTTTCCTCTGGCTGCTGCTGAGCGTCGTCTCTTTTTCGTTCTGTAAATAGAGCCGCAGATCTTGGAGCTTCGTTCTTCATTAAACCAACAGGCAGTAATAGTTTATTTGGTTTGTTTGTTTTTGTGAGCAGCGCTGCTTTCCTCTGTGACAATGAAATGTTAATGCTGTGTGTGCTGATTGTAAAAGTGCTGAGAAAGGACAACAGCCTCTTACGTGGGGATTTTAACGGGACCGTGTGAGTTGCTTCTTGTTCTGTGTTGATCTTGAGGTGGAGAGTTCTGTGGAAGCAGCAGCTGGCTAAACAACGTCAACTCAAGGTCCTCTTACTTTCTGTTTCTGGAGCTTTCGACTTCATCCTGCCATACACGAGATTGTTAGGTCCATTATTCTATTTTAAGCCAGATGTTCCTCCAACAGAAGAGAGATGATTAAGATGATTTTCTTACTATGAAACAATATGTAACATGTGAATCGGTTGGTGGAAGGCGTGTTTTTTGGGGCTTTCAATGTCGGACAGCTGGTCCAGACTCATGGATTAGTTATTTGGCCTGTAAAACAATGTTCATCACGGCCCAACATGACGTCTTAAAATGTCTTGTTTTGTTCAACAAACAGTCCAAAACGTAAAGATGTTAAACTGTGAAAAGCAGCAAATGCTCACGTTCACACCGACGCTTCAAGCAGCTGCCGAATATTTATCGTGATCACTGTTCTGGCTTCTCTTAATGAAATGACCCGATCGCCTGATGTTTAAAGTGCGCTGATAGTGGGTGTGACTTCTATTCTTATCTATTCAATGTCTTTATGATTCAATTGTTTACTAAAGCACAACATTTTTTTTATCTTGCCTCTTAAATGTTCTCTTAAAGTGCTTCAGATTATTGTATTTATGTGTTTATATAATGTAGCGTACTACATTCAGTTTGTATTTTTTTATATTCTAATATCGGCAGGAAAGCAGCACAACATGTGGAAGTGCAATAAATATATTTAGTCACTTAAATCAATAGATAATCGTGATATATGATCGTGATCTCAACATAAAACTAAATAATCGTGATTATCATTTCCCCTAATTGGAACATCTATATTTCCATGACAACTGGAACAACTGAAGAGGATCATGTGATGCGACTGAAAGCTGCAGAACAGCTGCTGAATGGACCTGCTGATGAGTAGTGATCCGATCCTATCAAACTGTTTATTTAAATATTGTATTTTTTACTATAGTTTCTTATATTGTTTAGTTACTTAGATTTTGTGGAGTTTGTTTTTTACTGTTTTAAATGATCTGTTCTGAATAGAGAAGAAAATGTCGACAGTTTCAGTTACTCGGGTGGTTCGTAGAATAAATCCTAAACTCTAAGCCTGACAAAGCAACAGCATGCTGGAAGGCTTTCCTTTATTTTTGTAGTCTACAACCACTTTCATTTATAAAAAAAAAGAAAAAGAGTTGATCTAAGTATTTCTGCAGACTTGACTGGAGCTCTTTGATTCTCCCTGAATCAGCTGACAGCCGGGGAGCAGCGGAGCAGCTACTTTCAGTCCTCGAGGTGGAAACTGTGATCCAGAGGATTAGAGCTGCACTGAGGGGAAAACGTAGGATGGATGTAAAATACAGACGCTTCAAAGGTGTTGGAATGTAAAAGTTATCAAGTTATATGTGCTTACTTTGAGATATGAAATACACCAGTGGTGGAAGAAGTAAAAGGAGAAACACCACGGTGTGAGAATACTAATAATAGTAAAAGTACAAACAGCAAAATGTACTTAAAGTATTAAAGTACTTGTTGGGCTGAATGGAGTTATATTATTATATATATTATATATCAAATTATTGGAATATTGTTACTGATGCTTGAGGCAGTATTTTAATGTTGTGGAGGTGGAGCACATTCTAACTACTTTATAAACTGTTATGAGTTTAATCTATCTATCATATTTTATAATATCATCAAACTGTGTTTTGATCGTGAAGCAACTTGTAACTCAAACTCAAACTTCCTCTGAAATGTAGTGAAATAGAAGTATAAAGTAAGGCTGCAACAATTCATTTCATATCAATTAATCGATTTATAATTTTGTCTATAAAATGTAAAAAGAATTGTGAAAAAGTCACAGTTTTGTTTTGTCAGTCCAAAAAGATATTCAGTTTAATATGATATGAAGCAGGATATCTCTGAAGTTGAGAGGCTGAAAACTGCATTTCCTTCCATGTTCTGCATTAAAAAGTATTTACAAAGTGTTAAATGTTGCAGCACAACATTGAAATACGTAAGTTTAAGTACATCAGAAAGAATGTAAGTACAGTAGCCTATGAACTTACCCACCATGAAAGTATGTCCATCATGGAGTAACATAAATACTGATCAGTATTTATATCTCATAGTTACCTTCAGCAGTTTCCTAAAGTTAAGCGAAAGGTAACATGAGGTCAGGCTGAATAAAAGCCGTCTGTGCATCCATCACCATGAGGCGGAGAAATGGTTGTTTTTAAGACTTGATTGAGCGAATGTCGAGCGGCCATTACTCATAATAACACAGTGGTGTGGGATGAAGCTCATCTGATGGATGGACAGTTAAAGGTCAGACACCTGCATGAAAAACATTTACAGTGTAGAATGAGACGAGCTCACAGAGAGCAGTGCACTTCATCAATCTCTTTGTGTTACGATAACGTCAGCTAGCTAGCAAGCTAATGTTGTGAATACTTAATGATAATAATTTAAAAAGTGACACGAGTTGTTGATTTTAAAGCCTTTCAAAGGCACAATTACAGGTGACCTGAATTAGCATTCCCATCACTTTTCATTAAGTACATGGCAGCTGGACAGTAAGATGACGCAGCTGAGGGGAAAACAGGGGGAATAAAAACGGGATTTTGAAAGGTACAGGGACACCCGTCTTCAGTGGACTCTAACCATTAGCTAAACACATATGCAATACACCAGATGATTCAACATGCAGACGCAGTTTTTAGCCATTTCAAAGCTTTTCAGGAAAGAATGAGAAAGTTTATCTGCTGTTACGTTAGCTGCAAACGTTAACATCTGCGGCTAACTAGCTTACTGCCTACAGTGCTAAGGCCAAAGAGCATAATGCTTCGCTAAGTACATTAATGTGTGCGGTTATGTTAGTAAAAAGCCACGTTCAGGAGCTCACTGTGCAGTATTATTCCCCCTGAAGCTTCGGATGCAGCCAACAGGGTTACTGTATGCCTGGAACAAACTAAAACTCTCATAACACTAGCTACAATGCTAACTAGCTCTGCACTGCAATACAATAACTGCTGTTTTTTTGTTGGAAAAAAATTGGAATTGTACAGACAAGCAAAAATCTGACCCTCGAGGATGTGTCGAGCATAAATCAGGCTTTAGTCTGTTCGCATGATATCATGTAGCTATCAAAGACCCCTTTACAGTATTTACAGCTGACACAGCATTTAAACCAATTAATTCACATTGGCTTTATTGGCTAGCTAGCTACATCTCAGGAAATATGGATAGTTGTGATTTAAACTGGCTAGAAATAAGAAATAATTATTTTGTCTACTTCTGTCAACTACACCGAGAACCCATTGTTGGTACTAGATCATCCCCAGGTATCTTGTAAACTCGCTCTCTGTATTGAGTGAGAACAGAAAGGTATGTGTGATGTAAGTTAAATAACATATCCTTGGTCATGTGTTTTATTTATTCTGAGCGTTATGCACTCCTCTCTCACCCAATCACATCTCTGCCATATCTCATCTGACCAATGACACCCATCTGTCCAATCTAATTAACTCCACCACTCGACTCTGCAGACGGGGATACGAGCAGATCTGATATGTGGCCAATCAGATCCTTTGTCAGCAGCTCGTTTCATCACGGCCAAATTAGTTTTTAGACGTGAGCGTTATGCTCCGCAATTCGCTCGGTGAGATGCTGCCCGGCTTCATCACAGCTGATGAGGGAACCGGAGATGATGGGTTGGAGCAGGAGGGTGGTGCAAATATGAAAGAAAAAGCTGGGAGATAAACAGGATGAGAAAGAGTTTCATAGGCTTCAGGCAGAATTCATCCCTGGTGGTAGGTGCCAGGTGGAAACAGGAAAAGGGCAACAGAAGGAATCCAGCATTAGTTTGTGTGTTTGGGGCCAAAATCAGTCAGAACCAATCAAATCACATCTTTTACTTTCCGTTTCAAGACTGTGTGCTGGGCCTCTGGCGCTCTGACAATTTACCGATAGAGAGAGCAGACTAGAACAGGCAGGAAAACCACAAGAGAATAAAACCACACCTTAAATTAGATCAGCGGTGGAGGAGAGAACATGTTTGGTTAACTTGTGTTCCTTTTATCTGATCTGCAGAGATCCATCAACCTCAGCAGTAGAGAGAAAATTGGATTTCACGTCCCAAACGTAGTTACTGGAGACTTGATTTCAAGCGTTTTGACATCCTCCTGGATCTGTGTTTTTTATATATGTTCACATCATCATTCCTGTCACATGGATTGTCTATGTTGTAATTTTACTATGTTGTTTATTCTCTACACACGACATCTATGGCACGTCTGTCCGTCCTGGGAGAGGGATCCCTCCTCAGTGCTCTCCCTGAGGTTTGTGGGGTTTTTCCCCTTTGGATGCATCAGCTCCAACGCACATTCAGCGCTATTAGCTATTTTCTTTTCAATGTAGTGAGCAAAGTGTGTGTTCATGATGGATGTACAGTAGAGCAGTTGAAGGTCCGAAGTCTTTGATGCAAATCGTGTCTCA